>NW_024425563.1:91225968-91241802 GCF_017311325.1 Ursus maritimus | reverse complement strand
AAAAAAAAAAGTGAGGTATTTTTGCGTTCAAGTAGCTCTTTCAAAGAGGGAAATGAGAGCACGCAGCCCTCTTTACCCTGGTGAGAGCCTCATATTCTATATCTTGTGTCTTTGTTTTGAGTCCAGCCCCTGGTTGAGGGTCAGCTAAGGAAAGATAGAATGAGGTTCAAATTCTTTAATTAGTTTTGTCAGTGATTCTCTATGGTTGGCAATAAAAGAAATACTTTCTGCGAGATCAGGTTCTCCTGCTGGAACTTTGGATAGGATAAAGCCCTTGAAAGGCCAAGATCATTTTCAGCCCATTGTTCTAGCCTGTCTCTGAACTGAGCTTTGTGCTAAGGAGCTTTAGAGCCAAGATTTTTATGTCATCTCCACAATCATGGCCCACGGCACCAATAAGAATGTCTCTTCCAGATATTAATGCACAGAGACCTGCCATCTTAGAAGGGCTTCATAAAACAGTGAACTCCATGAGCCAATTAGGAGAAAAAAATTTTTTGTTTAGGAATATTGTGAATGAACATTGCAGTCTGGGATACATATTTCCTGGAATGCTCAGAAGTCGAGTCCTCCAAAGGGAAAGTACTTACAAAAGGATGAGGGCAGCACACCAAAGATGCTGAAACTTGCTTAGAAGTCAATATTGGAGGGAAGGGGGAAAAAAAAAACTTTCATAGAGGCATCTTTGGAATGGTCATACCCTTTCACACAAGCAAGTTCTATTCTCTATGCAGAATCATTTTAAGACTGACCACTTATCCTGATACAAAGGCAGTAACCTTAAAAATATGTAACTGCATTGATAGGTCATGTACCAAAACAGAAATTCTTCATATAACATAGGATAAAAATATGATTTCAGCTCCATCTCGGAAACGGGACGTTGCAACCTCAGACAAAAATCCACAAAGGAGAAGTGACCATGTCTTTCCGACTCCTGGAGCAGCTGGAGCATGTCTAAAATGGACCACACCCGCTGCCTCCTCGGTGAGTCATCCCCTCCTCCTTCCTTGGGGAATACCAGCCTTACTTCCTGTCGGAGGACAAGGTTTTCTGTGGAGGCACCTTTTCTCTCCCCTCTGTGTGGGGTCATAAGGGAGGAAGAAGTTATCAAATCTTATATTGATATCTAATTTCACAAATGTTTCTCTTGGGCAGTCTGATTTTCCTCTACAGGTCTCCATCTAACCCAGATTATGTATCAGTTAGGAGGGAAACATTTGCTTTGTGAAGTTACCAAATCTCCTCCTTCGAACCCGACTGTCTAGGAAAAAAATAATATAATAATAATAATAATAATAATAATAATAATAATAATAAATAATTCCTTGTGAGTATCGCTTCTCTGATTTCGGGTACCAGATGACTCTCAAAACCATCTTGCATCCCTATCATGTTCATCCAATAAGAAACTCAAACATCAGGGCGCCTGGGTGGCACAGCGGTTAAGCGCCTGCCTTCGGCTCAGGGCGTGATCCCGGCGTTCTGGGATCAAGCCCCACATCAGGCTCCTCCGCTATGAGCCTGCTTCTTCCTCTCCCACTCCCCCTGCTTGTGTTCCCTCTCTTGCTGGCTGTCTCTATCTCTGTCGAATAAATAAATAAAATCTTTAAAAAAAAAAAAAAAGAAACTCAAACATCAAGACAGAAAACAAGAGTAAAGAGAGAACATAGAAAGTAGGCATTTGTTTGCCACTTTTTGAGTAAATGCTCATCTGTATCTGTTTCTTCCAATGAGTTGGAATAATTCAGGGCCATGTCCACTGGTGTCATCCAACAGCACCATATCTTGGGAACTCTCTTCCCAGTAGAAGGAAGCAGCCACTTGTTTTAGTGAGAAGAATATTGAGATATAAATGATTTCTTTTCACACTACACACATATTTTGTGGAATACTTGACTGTATGGTGACTTTTCCATTCTGTCATCTGGCTCTTAATTCAACAACTGTGCAAATGTACCCAGAGCTCAGGGCGGACAGGAGTTGCAGCTCACCGATGGTCCCCAACGCTATCTTCCCCCATACCCTGCCCGTGGGCATCTTGTTATTATCTGACCCAGTGGTATTTGTGACTTTGCCCACAATGTCACCCGTTGCTGATGTCTGCACCTCGGGCTGGCCGGTTAGTTCCCAGTATCCCAATTCTGCAGCAGAGTTTGAAGTTTTTGTGCTGGGTCTTTAAATTATTTCTCCTGCCCACCCTGCTTAGGATTGCTTGAAAAATAGCAAATAACAACAATAAGCCTGTCTTAACTTTGCCAAAAAAAAATTGCCCGGGACTTTTCAGAAGCCACATTCAATTTGTGAATAAATGAAATGGATCTTCTGGACGAACCATGACAATAAGCACTGGCCTACATATTCAGGGCCTGCAAGAAGTTGAGGCAATGGGCCTAATGAGAAGCAGTCAGCGAATCTAATGAGAATCAGACAGAAGGCCTAATGAGACATTTAACATGCTCTGCCTCTCCCTCCTCTTTTGTTCCGTTTTCATGGGAATCTGTGTTTGGGGAGCTCAGTTGCACTGGCTACAAGCAGATACATATGGCCTTAGTGGGACAATCCAGGAAACAATACCAAGACTTGAACATGGCCAGGACTAGGGAGGGTGGAACTCGGAAAATGTACCCAAAGGCCATGATAATGTGGTGAGGTGGGTTTTTAATTTACTTACATTTTAATTGTATCTGTGCCCTTTTCAGAATACTATGTAGTCATAGAGCTATTGCGGATGATACAATAAACAGGCAGAGATTTCCATCACATTACATCACTGCTCTGAGGGAAACAGAGATAAGGAAAGTATGCTGTGCTGTTTCTGTGGCTGACTGTTGCCATTCAGAAAGAAATGACTGGAATGCAGGTGTTGGCCAAACGAGGATACCTAGAATAGTCTCCTTCTGAGGCAAGGTTCCTTGAACACTAGGTGTTTTCATTTGTTGCCCATGGATGGAGCTGCCAGCTAGAGAGATAGCTATCAGATTGTGGGTTGGGCGGGGCTGAAGGTGGGGTCAGGAACACAGACCTTACTTAGTTACAACTCTGCATTTCAATTACCTGTGCTGGAGGCACGAAAAGGAAAGATGCTTACATCCGTGCCCACTGTTTGAAATTTTGTCTGACCCATGGATTTAACAGTTTTGGAGCATAGCTTGATTTGGAGAAAGTAGACAAGATTCCTCTCTTATTTAGCTTGCGAGCACAAGAAATTTGCATTGGCTTTTGTTGCCGGCCTATCAAATAACTGTTTCTTTGGATATACATACTCTGTTTTATTTGCTTGCCCAGATATATGCTTTAAATGCAACTCTATCCCTTCTCTGTCCATTTATTTATTTATGAGAACTCTTCTTTTGGTTGTCAAGGTCTGGCTTCTGCTTGCCCACCTGTATCTGAATTAAAGACCGGAAGGTGAATCAAACAGGCTTGCTCTTTGGTGGCGCCACCTAGTGGCCTCCCTTGGCAGCAGTTCTTAGCTATCAAATGACTACATTTAGATGTCTGATTACCTAGGTTGGTGGGGCGAGGATAGAGCAGAAGTGCACCAACATTTTTATAAGTTCCAGGTGCTAGTCTCAGAATTCATACATGTCAGCTTTTTTTAACTTAACAAAATTTCTATGGAGTAATCTCTAAGTGCTGCTATTATATTAGCTAAAATTCATCGAATGTTTCCTATGGGCAGAGCACTATACTAGATGCTTTATATATCATTGGCTTGTTTTTCCTAGTAATAACGCTATGAGGTGCTAATTATGTGATCATTTGAGCCTAACTGCTAGTGTCTGTAATGGGCTCTAGCCATTACTTACTGTGTGACCTTGAACAAATTACTTAATCTGTCTGTGCCTCAGTGTCCTTACCTGTAATAGCGCATACATCATAAAGTAAGCACTTGTAAAGTGCTTTAAAAAGTATCTGATACAAAGTAACCATTCAATAGATGCTAACTAGTATTATTAATAATAATAATAGCCATGGGTCCTGTCCCACTGCTGTTAAATATTGGTGGACAAAAACCCCATTACACCAACAGGTCTCAAACTTCATGTCCAAAATCTGAAATGGACACTCAGTAGTACCAGACAGCTCTACATATATTTCCCTTTTATGTGCACGTTTAGACTCCCCAAACTACTGTTTTCAACCTGATTGTCTTCATATTTTCTACAGCAAGGCTACTCTCGCCCTCAGCTGATGACCTTGCCTCATTATCGAGAAAACAAGCAAGTAGGTAAGAGCTTTTTCATCTTTCCTCCACCATATTTGCCGACCACCTGTTCTCTGCTTTCTGCCTTTTGCTAAGGGATGAAGTTCCCATTCCCATGAAATAGTAACTGTTCCAATTACACACCTGGATCTCATGCCCTCATGTCTTTTCAAAGACTTGGCTCCAGTCTTTGCTAAATCATCACATTCCCCCTTTCTACTGGATCACTGCCATCAGAAAACTTAAAATATTCCCACCTTGAGGCTACACCCCCTCCAATTAACATCCCATTCTCTGCTTCCCACTGTGCTAGGTAGAATGAAGAAAAACATATCATTCCAATAAGACCTCTGTGTCTACCATACCCTTGTGTCTGCCTTTGTCAAAATCACCCATGACCTCTACACCATCACCAAATCCATTGACAGCCTCTCTCTCCTCTCCTTACTTCTCAGCAAGATTTAATGGATTTTGTCTGAGTTGCTGTGACACCACACTCTCCTGCTTTCACTCCTCCCTCACCTGCCTCCCCTGGTTGACCATTAAATGTAGAAGTGCCCACCCAGAAGTGCCATCTAGCCCTCTTCTATTCTCTCTCTCTGTCTTTAACTTAGAACATTCATCTATGCCCACCACTTTAAATTCACCTATATAAAACTTGAAAAGAGATAGGCCTAGCCTTGACCTTTCCCTGAAACTCCAGACTCTGATACCTACTTCTGACTTACCAGTTCCATGTGGATATAAAATAGGCACCTCAAACTGACACAACAATAATTTTGATGCCATCCTCAAACATATTTCTTTTTCAGTTTCTTTCTTCTTAGTATGTAGCATGACTGTTCACCTAGTTGTTCCGGTCAGAAGTCTTAGAGCCTCTGATGAGGAGCCTTTGATGCTTCTTTCCCTTCTCTAACCTTAAAAATATGTTTCACTCTGTTCATTACTCTCCATGTGGATATTTCCCACTAGCAAGAGCCCCATCATTTCTCACCTGGCTGAAAACCTAACTTGTTATCCTGATCCAATCTCCCATGTCTACAATCCATTAGCCACACAGCAGCTAGAGCCATTACCTGAAAATATAAATCAGATCACACCACTTCTCTCCCTTAAATCCACCGATGGTTTCCTTTTTCATTGTAATTAAATCCAACTTTCTCACCCTGTCTAACAAAACACAATATAGTGTAGTGTCTTTAAGAAAAATAATCATGAAGTTTTCCTTTATTCTGAGTGTTCTTCATTATCTTTCCAACAAATTCATTTTTTTAACCTAAGTTATCCAGAGTCTAACTTAGTTGCTTACAATTGAAGAGCTGTCATTATATAGCCTAAGAAAATTATTCCATTTAATGTCAGGCTCTTTGCAGGAAAACATTTGAGATATGGATAAATTACGGACATATCAGCTAGATCACAAACTCCTTCCATCCAAAACCAGTAGGTCTGGGGGGTGTGTGTGTGTGTGTGTGTGTGTGTGTGTGATGTATAATGAGAAATACATATGCACACACAAACATAGTGATACTTAATAAGAACTTGTTGAGTTGCTTTAAATTCGACTTATAATTTCTTTATGAACTCTGCCTGCTCCCAAATCTCAGAGACAAAACAAAGCACTCCTAAATTGTCCTGGCAAGGAAAAGAACTAGCAAAGTAAAAGCCTTTGCTATCAGACTATTAGGAAGGAATCAATGAAGATAAAAGTGCTAGAAAGGCACACCTGAATGTCCTACTATGGCCCTGTTCTTCAAAGCTTTGCTCTCTATAATAAGTTTGGGGAATTTCAGGAAGCAAAAATAGCAGCTTTCCACTATATTTATTTGTTTTTGTTTAACAAACACTTATATATGACTAACTGGGTGCAAGGCACCGCTCTAATTGCTTTATAATCACTAAGCCATATTATCTACAGTCTCCTCAATGAATATGAAACAAGTATCAAACACATTTGCTTAACCTCTGCTACCCTACCTTCTCAAGGTGGATGTTCTTCAAAGATCAAAAGAAATGTGAGCACAGAATTTGTGAACTTGTAACTCCAATATAGGATGTATGAAATACCTGAAAAATGAAAAAAAAAATAAGATAAAACTTAAAAAAAATTAAAACTTAAGTTTTAAGTGCCAAGGATTGATATACTATTTAATCCTCTCAATGATGGTTGGTCTTCCTTCAGGAAAACATGAAGAATACTTTAAAAAGAAAAATAAAATAAATAAAAACTGTGAGCAACAGGAGAGTTTGTCTTTCAGGCAGCCCCGTCACCCTGAAAGATAGTGTTAAGGAGGAAAAAACTTTTCTCCACCCTTTAATATTCTTCTGGCTGGTCTGAGAAATTGACATGAGACAGATTAATAGAAGAAAATTAAATTTAATTACAGATGTACAGGGAATCCATGTAAACATGAGAGATTTCAAAGATAGTCAGGCAAAATGAGGTATATCTGTCATTCTGGACTAAGGAGAAGGGGGTAGGAATAGCGGGCTTCACACAGAGGGAAGACAATTCACAGGAAGAATGGAAAGAATAAATGTTCAGTAAACATTCAGAAACATAGAACTTTTTATCAGACAGGCTTTGCTAGGTTCCTCCCTGTCTCCCCTACCTAGTTCATATTATACTGTAATTATCTATGGTGATAGCTCCCTTCCTGGAATAGGTCCTCTATCTAAATTCTTTTAGGCAATTAGGGATAGGCAAAAACAAAAGCTTCTTAAGTCTTTTGTTTGTTTGGTTGTTTTTTTTTTTTTTCCAAAATAATCAGCCCGAATTAATCCACATGCCAAAGGGACACATTTTGGGATGGCAAATTTTGCTTCCTTGTAATGTCTTCCCACCTACATTCACGAAGGCCAGTCTCCAGACTTTCTCCAAATAAAGTTAAAAGTATATTATTTCAGTAGGTCACAGCACAGCAATGCCTGTCCTCCCACATTCTGTGTATATACAAGATGCGCTACATTTGCATTGAATATATATTTATATGTGCAAGTGTCTATCAATGCTTAAATTAACTGTAAGAAAAACATAAATGTGATCCTTTTGTAGTTTTTTTTTTCCAACAAATGCCTCTCATAGTGAAATTCCAGGTTGAAGAATCATTTGAAGCTGTGCTAAGCTTTTGTGAAATCCACTATTATTAGGGGCACAATGAACAAGACTTACTCTGGCTGGGAAGAAGCTAATGGGAAGAATTCCTTTATAGGCCAATCCTGGATGCTCAAAAAATCGCTAGAGGACTTTCTAGAAGATGTAAATACTCAGGCTCTACCTGGACCAAATAATCTGAGTCTCTAGGATTTTACCTGGCCCTCAGCTTTTCTAAAAACTTCTGAGGTGATACTGATATGCAGCTAGAATTCAGGAAAGAAACATTATTACCAGCTGGGTACTAGGTCTAGTACATCTCCAGATAAGATGACCAGCCCTTTGTGTCTATAGGATGCTATACATTGGTTACCTCTTCCATATAATCCTATTCCTCTATGACTTTATTCTGAGATAACTTTTTAATTTCACAGTAATCATATACTCAACTCACCAAACCTAGTTTCAAAGTCATTGAGGAATTAAATCCTCATTGAAAAAGCTTCTTAGAACTGTGAAGAGACCACTGAGAGATCCCAAAACTGGATCTTGAATCACTGAGAGATGTCCTAGCAGTATTGGTCCTACCTAGAAGTAGTGGTCCTACTTCACCAAGACACCAGAGGCAGCATCACCAGAAGAACAGTCTAAACCATTGCCAAGACAGAAATAAAGCCAAGTCAAGAGATCAATGCCAAGAAAACTGATTTGAGAAGAAAGTGAAGCTAATCATTTCCGTTGAACAAAGACTTCCTGAGTACCTATTGTGTCCCAAGTATTGGACCAGGCGTTGCAGGTATAATCCTACCTTGTGGGATTTGAGAGTTTAGGGAATATATGTCATCAAATAATTTCAAATTACATGGAAAGTTATGAGCAGAGTGAGAAAGGTCATTTGAGAAGATTTCTAGAACATATAACCTTATCCAAGTCTTGAGAAGTAGATGTTAGTGACATGAGTTAGGAGTGCCTGGGAAGTGGGTAAAGCAAGGGCAAAGGCATAAGTTATGATACAGAAGAGGTGTGTGGGGAGGGCGGTATGAGTTGGATTATAAACGGTCTGCTATGACCAAAGATGAGAATGTTAGGCAGGAAAGAGCAAGGTCAGATTCATATGGTAGATTCATGGTACTGTGCAGTGTGGAGAATGTGTTTGAGAGCGGGGTTGTGTAGAGAATATGGCTGTAGGAAGGTGAGCAGAAGGTGACTGCAATGGTCCAGGTGAGAGATGGTAGAGCCAGCACCAGAGCAGTGGCAGTAGAGGTGGGTATGAATGGGCGAGGAGTAAAATCAGCAGGATTTCAGGATGGATTGGATGTGTGGGATGAGGGAGAGAGAGAGAGCAGACTATAAACAAGGAAAGCCAGACACTGTGAGAATGTTACCCTCAGGACATGGAGTTTGAAATAGGTGGGGACAGGCAGTTTAAGATAAAGATCATGAACCACATGAAGATTTGGGGCGCCAGCTTTTAATAGGCTGCCAGCTGTGTGGTTCAGGTATGGCACAGCCTTGAGTTGTTAAATTGGGTTGGACATCTGCAGAAAGTGCAGCAGAAACATCTTGCCTGTCTTCTTCACCTTCATTCTGTATTTTACTCATCACATTGACAGTTGGGATTAGTACTTTCCTAATTCAATTGTTTTTGTAAATCCCCATTCATCTGATGATTGATTACAGGTGTCTATAAACAGAAATGACAGAGTAGCTTGGCCTCCCTTTGCTCCTTTCCTCAGTAAACCAGAGGCCTGGAAAGTCTTGGGGCTGCCTCGGGAACAGTAACACACACTAAATGAGGAGCTGAAGGAAGGTGGAACATTTAAATTAACCTTCAGTGGAAACCCCAACCCACTTGTTATGGTCATTCTTGGCACAAAAGGCCTCTCATGTTGGCTAAAATCCAGAAACACAAAAATGGTAAAATAGCAGGACAGAAAGTTGGCATAGACCCTGTGGTGATTTCCCTGTCCCACTGACTCCCCTGCCTTGGAATTCTGTCTAGACTTGGCTTCAAGGCACATTCTTTCAGCCTTTGGTAGGCAGAGGTGTCCGACTTTTGCAATGTGTACATGATTTAAAAAGAACTAAGAGCAGGCTCTCAACAAACCACTGCTTTCTAAAGGTCAGATCTCACTGCTCCAAGTATGACCGGGAAACACAAATATATTCCAGATCGCTCAGCCCACAGGTGCAGAAGCTGAGTGCTGCAAATTTCATGTGCAGACTTGCAGGGTCCTTTCTCTGAGTCTCCAGATGCACAGAGAATGTTTTATGTACAGGAAGACAGAGGCTACACAGGGACAGCTGGGTTTTGGAGAAAAAAGTATGGACATGTAGTTAATTCTACCACAAATCCCCATATTCAAGCCACCAACATAGGAAGGAGAAAGGAAGCATCCAGGGGGATTTCATCCACATACTCATTCCAAAAGTTTTGAGTGCTTACTGTATGTCAAACATTTTCCAAGGATATTTTCCTGCCTGTGACAAAATTTCTCAAACTAGAGAAATATGTTTCTTGCCACTCAGAAATCACTGTGCAATTCAGGGAGTTAGAATATTGGCATACCATTTGCCCCTGATTTATGATATCACCAGGAAAGTGATCTTATGACTTCCTTTTATCTAACTATCCTAGCTGCTTTTCATAAATGCCCTGGAGAGAAACATACCCCAAGAAGTGGATTTCACAAAGGAAGCAACCTGCTAAAGGAGGTTGAGAAATGTTTAACTTGAAATGCAATTGTTGGTCCCTCCTATGCCCAATGGATATATTGTCAGGAGGCTGTTGCCTTGGAAAGCCATAGGTTTTCAAATTCTCCACAAATAAATAGAAAATAGAAATACAGAAAAATTTATCTGATGATGATAGTGATGATGAGTAAAATAGGCTAGTAAAAATATTGAAGGACATAAGAAGAATGATGGGGGGGAGGCATAAGAATTAAATCTAAAACTATAAGGGGCACCTGGGTGGCTCAGTTGGTTAAGCATCTGCCTTTGGCTCGGGTCATGATCCCAGGGTCCTGGGATCAAGCCCCGCATCAGGCTCCCTGCTTGTACTAATTGTGCACGCTCTATTTCTCTCTCTCTCTCTCTCTCTCTCTCTCTCTGTGTCAAATAAATAAATAAATAAATAAATAAATAAATAATCTTTAAAAAAAAAGAATCTAAAACTATAAGGTGAGGGAACTGTTCAGGGACATGATATCAGGGCATGATTCATTCAGAGATATTTACTGAGCACTTATTATTTTCAGACTGTGCTGGGTGCTGAGTATATAATAGTAAACAAAGAAATCAAATTTTCATGAAACTACCATATACTGAGGAAGAGAGAAAACTGAAAAAAAAATACACAGGATGCCAAGTGCTGAGATAGAGGAGGAAAGAAAAGGGATGCAAGGTGTGTATATGCCTTGGGTGGGTATTGATTTGCTTAATAGGTGTCAGAGAAAGATACATCTAGAAGAAAACATTTGAGCAGAATCCAATGGTAGACGGAAGAGTCATTCTTTGGACAGAGTTGATTCTTTGACTTGCTCATCTCTCTTTTCCCAGCCCAGTATCCTCAGTTTCATCAGAATCATGCTGTTCATGAAGTCTGAAACAACATCTTCTGGTCGTTAGACCATGCAGACTAAGAAACAAGAGTTTATAACCGGTCTGTTTTCTGTGACTTCCTCTGGCCAGGTCCCAGATCTCCTGCTCTGTATGCCAGGTAGTTTCTGAGTTATTCATGCTTCTTCCAAAAACATCAAGAAACCAATCCAGAGCATATGCTCCAATCTCTTCAGAATAAGGGCGTGGGATTTGTTAATTCAGATCTAGGAGGTAGGAAAGAATATTAGGGAGTTGGAAGGCTTCCGAATGGGTGTAACTCTTTGGTAGAGGAGAGGTGTGGATACTTTCTCTGTTCTTTTCCCTCCTTACATTGGATTTTTGGGGGTATTCTCATTCTAGTATCAACAATATGGAAAAAACCAACTCCATCTTCTTACTCAAATGTGCTTTATTAAAGTAGTAAGAGCTCTTTAGCTTCAAGCTGAATGCATACTGCACACCTCCAGGGAGCCATCTAGTCCACCATTTGGAGTCTTGCTTTGGTTGGCTCTGTCCTGACCAGCATCCTGACCTTGGATGTGAAACACCATTGTATGTGATAGATTTCCTGAGCACCTTCTGTACCTTTCTGTTTTGCCCCTTCCTCTGGTGTATTTAAGCCCCACCTAATGGGTTTTTAAAGTCATAGCCATAGGGGCACCTGGGTGGCTCAGTCGTTAAGCGTCTGTGTTTGGCTCAGGGCGTGATCCCAGAGTCCTGGGATTGAGCCCTACATCGGGCTCCTCCGCTGGGAGCCTGCTTCTTCCTCTCCCACTCCCCCTACCTGTGTTCCCTCTCTCGCTGACTCTCTCTCTGTCAAATAAATAAATAAATAAATAAATAAATAAAATCTTTTTTAAAAAATTTTAAAAAATAAAGTCTTAGCCATAATTTTACAGTTGGGCAATTGGATAGCTAAGTTGCCTTAGAAGTCTTCTCCCTATAGTTCCTCACACCTGTATAATGTTTTATTTATTTTTCAAAGTTCTTCCATCTATTTTCTCACATGTTCCACGTGATAGGGTTGTTAGAAAGTTTATGCTGTTGGATTTTACAGGTGTAAAATATGAGTCTCAGGGAGGTCGGGTAGCTTTTCCGAGAACCTGAGCAGGTAACTTCAGAGCTCTGAGTGACATGCAGCTCTTCTGAGTGTGAAGCTATCACTCTTCAATTAAAGCTCAAATGTGCAGAACCCTGGGATTGGATTCTGGCCACATATAAAATTCTTGCTGACAGGAAACAAGTCTTCTTACCTACCTTCTACCCAAAGAGTAATTTGATTTTCCTGGACTCATGAAGGAAACTGCATATGAAGTTGTTTCCTGTGCAGTGAGATGTGAACATCCAAAAATGGTGAGAATTGATGACACTAAGAACTTTCATTTCCTACCTTCCCTCCCTAGAAGCCCCCCACCCAGGCCTTGGCCATGATTCCACCAATGCTTTCTGACTTATGAGCTCAGCTCCATTTGTAAAGGAGTTTCCAGTTAAGCTGCACAGGATAAGCAGAGGTGATGGCGCATCCCCGTCACCTGCCATAATTAAGCCTTTTCCTCTATGTAGTAGCAAACACAGCACACAGATCCTGAACACATCCAGAACTGACATTGAATGGATAGTAGAGAGGGCTTCTAGGGAATGAAAGTAAGGATGATGAGGTCCATCCTCATTTGTGATCTAGAGCTTTGCTACCGAAGTGGTCCGCAAACCAGGTAATCAGTATCACCAAGAGGAGGGGGCTAGTTAGAAACACAGAAACTCAGATTCAGGTCCATTTTTAAATCAGATTGTTTTTTTATTGAGTCATATGAATTCTTTATATATTTTGGGTATTGACTCTTTATCTGATGTGATTTGCAAATATCTTCTTCCATTCAGTAACTTGCCTTTTTGTTTTGTTGATGGTTTCCTTCACTGTGGAGAAGCTTTTAATTTGATGTGGTCCCATGTGCTTATTTTGCCCTTTTGTTTGTTTTGTGGACCTCACCTTTGGAGTCAGATAAAAGAAAACAATTCTAATACTGATGTCAAGGAATTTACTACCTATGTCTTCTAGGAGTTTTATGGTTTCTTGTCTTACATTCAAGTCTTTAATTCATTTTGAGTTTGTTTTTGTATGTGTAATTTTTATTACATACATGATATATGGACCAGTTTTATTCTTTTGCACATAGCAAGTTCTTCAACACCATTTATTGAAGAGACTGTGTTTTTCCTGTTGTATATTCTTGCCTTCTTTGTCAAATACTTATTGACCAAATAAGCATGGGTTTCTTTCTGGGCTCTCTGTAGCATTCCATTAATCTATGTGTCTATATTTGTACCAGTACCATACTGTTTTGATCACTACAACTTTGTAATGTATCTTGAAATCTGTGACTGTGATACCTCCAACTTTGTTCTTTCTCAAGATTGCTTTGGCTATTTGGGGTCTTTAGTGGCTCTAAACAAATTTTTGGATTATTTGTCCTAGTTCTGTGAAAAATACTATTGGTATTTTGATAGCAATTGCATTAAATCTGTAGAATGCTTTACCCAGTATGGACATTTTAACTACATTAATTCTTCCAATCCATGAGCATGGTACATCTTTTCATTTGTTTGTGTCATCTTCAATTCTTTCATCAGTGTTATAGTTTTCAGAATGGAAGCTGGAGTTAAGATGGTGGAGGAGTAGGGGTCCCCTTTTTCAGCTGGTCCACTGAGTCGAATTGGATAGGTACCAGACCAGCCTGAACATCCCCGGAATCAGCCTGAGACACAGGAAGATACATCTGGATCTCTACAAATGAACATCTCCAGCGCTGAGTATTGAGGTACAAAGCGGGGAGCCGTGAAGCCGAACACAGATATCGGAAGATAAATGGAAGGGGGAGGGAGCCGCCGCATTCGGGTGCTGGGAAGCGGTAGCCACCTGCACGGGGGAGCGGGTGGACTTGCAGACCGGCACCCACGAGAGAGCAGACTAAGACCATGAGCCAGGGAATGCGTGCGACCAGTCTGAAAACTGGAGCTCCGGAATGCGCGAACCACACGGAAACAGAGCTCCGGAGCGTGCGGGGGTTGGGGGGGGGCGGCTGGCGGCTGGTGGCTGGCGGTGTTAGAAACACAAAGGACAGAGATGCGCCAGCCCTGGAAGTGAGGGCTGGGACGCCGGCTGTGGGTCGCACATCCAGGGACACTGTAGGGTTTAGTAGCACCAACAGAAACAGAGTTAAAGTGGCCAGAGGGGCCCAGTGGAGAACTGTCTGCAATCCCTCTGTTCTGAGACAGAGTCTGAGATTCAGCTACTGCTGCTCCGACTCTCAGAAGAGGCACAGCAAACTGCCAGGGAAAGCCGCCAGAGAACAAAAGCCTGGAAATACCGGCTCACAGTGTGCCCATCCCAATCCCCCCCTCGCAGGGCATAGGGAGACGCTACCCAAACAGGGTTGCCTGAGGATGGGGGTGGCAGGCCCCTCCCCCAGAAGTCAGGCTGAAAAATCAAGAAGCCCACATCCCTAAGGTCCCTATAAAACAAGTGCACACTGCCTGGGTCCTGGTCAATAATTTGGGCTCTGGATGACCCCACAACCTCTCCTCATCAGAATGACGAGAAGGAGAAATCCCCCCCAACAAAGAAAAGAAAATGAGTCTGTGGCCTCTGCCATAGAACTAATGGATATGGATATAACCAAATTATCAGAAATGGAGTTCAGAGTAACAATGGTCAAGATGATGTGTAGACTTGAAAAAAGTATTAACGAAAACTTTAATGAGAATATAGAATCTCTAAGGGTGGAAATGAGAGGGAATCTGGCAGAAAATAAAAATTCTATGAATCAAATGCAGTTAAAAGTAGATGCTCTGACGGCCAGGGTGAATGAGGCAGAAGAGCGTATCAGTGAATTAGAGGTTGGGTTAGTAGAAGAGAAAGCTATAATAGAATCTAGGCTCAAAAAAATCCAATCTCAAGAATGTAGGTTACAGGAGATTACTGACTCAATGAAACGTTCCAGTGTCAGAATCATCGGCATCCCCAAGGAGGTGGAGAAAAACAGAGGTCTAGAAGAGATATTTGAACAAATTGTAGCTGAAAACTTCCCTAATCTAGCAAGGGAAACAAGCATTCGTGTCCAAGAGGCAGAGAGGACCCCTCCTAAGCTCAACCACAACAAAACTATGCCATGTCACGTCATAGTGCATTTCGCAAATATTAGATCCAAGGATACAGTATTGAAGGTGGCCAGGGCAAAGAAATTTCTCACATACCAAGGCAAAGGTATCAGAATTATGTCAGACCTGTCTACACAGACCTGGAATGAGAGAAAGGGTTGGGGGGGGGCATTTTTAAAGCTCTTTCAGAGAAAAACATGCAGCCAAGGATCCTTTATCCAGCAAGGCTGTCATTCAGAATTGATGGAGAGATAAAGACCTTCCAGAATTGCCAGTCATTGACCAATTTCGTAACCACAAAACCAGCCCTACAGGAGATACTAAGGGGGGTTCTATAAAAGTAAAAAGGCCCCAAGAGTGATACAGAACAGAAAGTCACAATCGATAGAAACAAAGACTTTACTGGCAACATGGCATCATTAAAATCATACCTCTCAATAATCAGTCTCAATGTAAATGGCCTAAATGCTCTCATAAAACACCACAGGGTTGCAGATTGGATAAAAAGACATGACCCAACCATTTGCTGTCTATAAGAGACTCATTTTGAACCTAAAATACATCCAGACTGAAAGTAAAGGGATGGAATACTATCTTTCATGCCAATGGACATCAAAAGAAAGCTGGGATAGCAATTCTCATAACAGACAGATTGGATTTTACACTAAAGACTGTAGTTAGAGATACAGAAGGGCACTATATTATTCCTAAAGGATGTATCCAACAAGTGGATATGACAATTATAAATATATATGCCCCCAACAGGGGAGCA
>NW_024425563.1:91216800-91225182 GCF_017311325.1 Ursus maritimus | reverse complement strand
AGAAACAGAAGGAAAGCTACCAAACTCATTCTATGAGGCCAATATTACCTTGATCCCCAAACCAGGCAAAGACCCCCTCAAAAAGGAGAATTACAGACCGATTTCCCTAATGAATATGGACGCCAAAATCCTCAACAAGATCCTTGCTAATAGAATCCAACAGTACATTAAAAGGATTATCCATCATGACCAAGTGGGATTCATCCCTGGGATGCAAGGGTGGTTCAACATTCGCAAATCGATCGGTGTCTTAGACTTTATCCGGAAAGAAAAATTCAAAAATCATATGATTCTCTCAATAGAGGCAGAAAAAGCATTTGACAAAATACAGCATCCTTTCCTGATTAAAACCCTTCAGAATGTAGGGATAGAGGGTACATTCCTCAATCTCATAAAAGCCATCTATGAAAAGCCTACAGCAAATATCATTCTCAATGGGGAAAAGCTGGAAGCCTTTCCCTTAAGATCAGGAACACGACAAGGATGCCCACTCTCGCCACTATTATTCAACATAGTACTAGAAGTCCTTGCAACAGCAATCAGGCAACAAAAGGGATAAAATGTCTCCAAATCGGCAAAGAAGAAGTCAAACTGTCTCTCTTCGCAGATGACATGATACTCTATATGGAAAACCCAAAAGAATCCACTCCTGAACTACTAAAAGTTATAGATCAATTCAGTAATGTGGCGGGATACACAATCAATGCTCAGAAATCGGTTGCATTTCTATACACGAAAAATGAGACTGAGGAAAGAGAAATTAGGAAATCCATCCCATTTACAATAGCACCAAAAACCATACGTTACCTTGGAATTAACTTAACCAGAGATGTAAAGGACCTATATTCTAGAAACTATAAATAACTCTTGAAAGACATTGAGGAAGACACAAAAAGATGGAAAAATATTCCATGCTCATGGATCAGAAGAATTAACATAGTTAAAATGTCCATGCTACCCAGAGCAATCTACACTTTCAATACTATCCCGATCAAAATACCAATGACATTTTTCAAAGAACTGGAACAAACAGCCCTTAAATTTGTATGGAACCAGAAAAGACCCCGAATCTCCAAGGAACTGTTGAAAAGGAAAAACAAAGCTGGGGGCATCACAATGCCGGATTTCGAGCTGTACTACAAAGCTGTGATCACAAAGACAGCATGGTACTGGCACAAAAACAGACACATAGACCAATGGAACAGAATAGAGAACCCAGAAATGGACCCTCGGCTCTCTGGGCAACTAATCTTTGATAAAGCAGGAGAAAACATCTGGTGGAAAAAAGACAGTCTCTTCAATAAATGGTGCTGGGAACATTGGACAGCTACATGCAAAAGAATGAAACTTGACCACTCTCTCACACCATACACAAAGATAAACTCCAAATGGATGAAAGACCTCGATGTGAGACAGGAATCCATCAAAATCCTAGAGGAGAACATAGGCAGCAACCTCTACGACATCGGCCAAAGCAACCTTTTTCATGACACATCCCCAAAGGCAAGAGAAACAAAAGATAAAATGAATTTATGGGACTTCATCAAGATTAAAAGTTTCTGCACAGCCAAGGAAACAGTCAGAAAAACTAAGAGGCAGCCCACGGAATGGGAGAAGATATTTGCAAATGACACTACAGATAAAGGACTGGTATCCAAGATCTACAAAGAACTTCTCAAACTCAATACACGAGAAACAAATAAACAAATCAAAAAATGGGCAGAAGATATGAACAGACACTTTTCCAATGAAGACATACAAATGGCTAACAGACACATGAAAAAATGTTCAAAATCATTAGCCATCAAGGAAATTCAAATCAAAACCACACTGAGATACAACCTTACACCAGTTAGAATGGCAAAAATTGACAAGGCAAGAAACAACAATTGCTGGAGAGGATGTGGAGAAAGGGGATCCCTCCTACAGTGTTGGTGGGAATGCAAGTTGGTACAGCCACTCTGGAAAACAGTGTGGAGGTCCCTTAAAAAGTTAAAAATTGAGCTACCCTATGATCCAGCCATTGCACTACTGGGTATTTACCCCAAAGATACAGACGTAGTGAAGGGAAGGGCCATATGCACCCCAATGTTCATAGCAGCATTGTCCACAATAGCTAAATCATGGAAGGAGCCGAGATGCCCTTCAACAGATGACTGGATTAAGAAGTTGTGGTCCATATATACAATGGAATATTACTCAGCTATCAGAAAGAACAATTCTCAACATTCGCTGCAACATGGATGGCACTGGAGGAGATAATGCTAAGTGTAATAAGTCAAGCAGAGAAAGACAATTACCAATGATTTCTGTCATCTATGGAACATAAGAACTAGGAAGATAGGTAGGAGAAGAAAGGGATAAAGAAAGGAGGGGTAATCAGAAGGAGGAATGAAGCATGAGAGACTATGGACTCTGAGAAACAAACTTAGGGCTTCAGAGGGGAGGGGGTTGGGGGAATGGGATAGGCTGGCGATGGGTAGTAAGGAGGGCACATATTGCATGGTGCACTGTGTGTTATACGTAACTAATGAATCATCGAACTTTACATCAAAAACCAGGGAGGTACTATATGGTGACTAACATAATATAATAAAAAATATTATTATAAAAAATAAATAAAAAATTAATTAATTAATTAAAAAAGAATGCAGGTTTTTCACCTCCTTGGTTAAGTTTATTCTCCTAGGTATTTTATTCTTTTTGGTGTAATTGTAAATGGCATTGTTTTCTTAATTTTTCCTTCTGCTACTTCATTACTAGTATATAGAAATGTAACAGATTTCTGTATATTAATTTTGTATGCTGCAACTTTACTGAATTCATCTATTACTTCTAATAGGTTTTTGATGTACTCTAGGTTTTCTATGTCATGTCCTCTGCAAATTCTGACAGTTTTAGTTCTTCCTTGCCAATTTTGATGCCTTTTATTTCTTTTTCTTGTCTGATTATTGTAGCTAAGACTTCTAGTACTATGTTGAGTAAAAGTGGCAAGAATGGACATCCTTGTCTTGTTCCTGATCTTAGAGGAAGTGCTCTCAGTTTTTCACCATTGAATATGATTATCTATGAGTTTATCGTATATGGCCTTTATTATGTTGAGGTGTAGTGCCTCTAAACCCACTTTGTTGAGAGTTTTCATCATGAATGGCTGACAAATTTTATCAATTTTTTTCCATCTCTTTGAGATGATCATATAATTTCTATCTTTTATTTTGTTAATGAGATGTTATCACATTGATTGATTTGTTGTATTGAACCATATTTGCATCCCTGGAATAAATTCCACTTGATTGTTAGTAAATGATCCTTTTAATGTACTGTTGAATGCTGTTTGCTAATATTTTGTTGAGGATTTTTGCATCTATGTTCATCAGGGATGTTGGCCTATAGTTTTCTTTTTTTGTCATGTCTTTGTCTGGTTTAGGTATCAGGGTATTGCTGGCCTTGTAGAATGTGTTTGGCAGTTTTTTTTCTCTTACATTTTTTGGAATAGTTTGAGAAAAATAGATATTAATTCTTTTCTAAATGTATGGTAGAATTCACCTGTGAATCTCTCTGGTTCTGAACTTTTATTTCTTGGAAGTTTTTGGCTACTAATTCAATTTCATTACTAGTAATTAGTCTGTTCAGTTTTTCTATTTCATTTTGACTCAATTTTGGAAGATTGTATGTTTCTAGGAATTTATCCATTTCTTCTAAGTTGTCCATAGGCATATAATATTTTGTAGTAGTGTCTTATGATCCTTGGTTCTGTGGTGTTGGTTGTTACTTCTCCTCTCTCATTTTTTATTTTATTTATTGGGGTTCTCTCTTTTTCATAATGAGTCTGCCTAAAGTGTTATCAATTTTATCTTTTTGAAAAACCAGCTCTTGGGGGTGCCTGGGTGGCTCAGTCAGTTGATCGTCTGACTCTTGATTTCAGCTCAAGTCATGATCTCAGGGTTGTGAGATGGAGCCCCATGCCAGGCTCCACATTGGTGGGGAGTCTGCTTGGAATTCTCTCTCTCCATCTCCCCCTCCCCACTATGTGCTCTCTTTCTTTCTCTAGTAAATAAATAAACCTTAAAAAAAAAAAAAAGCCACCTCTTGGTTTCATTGATCTTTTCTACTGTTTTATCAGTCTCTATTTTTTGCTCTGATCTTTATTATTTTCTTCCTTCTACTAACTTGAGGCTTTGTTTTGTTGTTGTTTTTGTTTGTTTGTTTGTTTTCCTTTTTCCAGGTTCTTCAGGGATAAGGTTAGATTGTTCGAGATTTTTCTTATTTCTTAAGGCCTGTATTGCTATAAATTTCCTTCTTAGAACTGCTTTTGCTGTATCTCAAAATTTTGGACTGTTGTGTTTTTATTTTCATTTGTCTCCATGTATTTTTTTATTTACTCTTTGATTTCTTCATTGACCCATTTGTTGTTTAGTAGGATGTTGTTTAGCCTTCACATGATAGTGGGTTTTTTTTTTCAGGTTTTCTTGTAATTGACTTCTAGTTTCATACCCTTATGATTGGAAAAGATGTTTGATATTATTTCAATCTTCTTAAATTTATTGAGACTCGTTTTGTGGTATGACATGTGATCTATCCTGGGAAATGTTCCATGCACACTTGAAAAGAATGTGTATTCTGTTGTTTTCGGATGGAATGTTCTAAGTTCATACGGTCTAATGTGTTGTTCAAAAACAGTGTTTCCTTATTGATTTTCTGCCTGGATGAATCTATCCATTGATACAAGTAGGGTGTTACAGTCCCCTAATATTATTGTACTACAGTCAACTTCTCCCTTGTAACAGATATAAACATCTGTTAATATTTGTTTTATGGATTTAGGTGCTGCAATATTGGGTGCATGAATATTTACATTTACTATATCGTCTTGTTGGATTGATATCTTTATCATTATGTAATGCCCTTCTTTGTCTCTGTAACTGTCTTTGTTTTAAAGTCTATTTTGTCTGTTATAAGTATTGCTAACCCGACTTTATTTTCACTTCCTTTTGCATGGAATATCTTTTTCCATTCCTTTACTCTCAGTCTGCATGGGTGTTTAGGTCTGAAATGAGTGTCTTGAGACAATATGTAGATGGGTCTTGTTTTTGTTTCCATTCTATCACCCTATATCTTTTTGATTAGAACATTTAGACTGTTTACATTTAAGGTAATTATTGATAGGTATTTATTTATCACCACTTTGTTAATTGTTTTCTGTTGTTTTTGTATTTCTTCTCGGTTCCTTTCTTCTTTTTCTCTTTGCTTGTGATTAATGACTTACTTTATTATAGGTTTTTGGTTTGTGGTTACCATGAGATTTATATATAACATCCTAAGTATACAGCAGTGTATATTAAGTTAATGTTGCTCAAATTTGAACATATTTTTTAAAAACTTCATTTGTATTCCCCCTTCATGTTTTATATATATGTTTTCATACTTTACATCTTTTTATTTTTGAGTCCCTTTAATTTTTTAGATATAATTGATTTTACTATTTTTGTCTTTTAACCTTTATACTAGTTTTATAAGTGTTTGCTCTACTGCCTTTACCATATGCTGCTTTACTCATGAAATTGTTTCCTTTCTTAATTTCTTGCTGCTAATTATGGTCTCGCCCATTAAAAGAAGTTCCTTTAATTTTTTTTGTAAGACTACTTTAGTAGTGATGAATTCTTTTAACTTTTATTTGGGAAACTCTTTATCTCTCCTTTAATTCTGAATGACACCTTATTGGGCAGAGTATTCTTATTGGACTTTTTTCTTTTAGTACTTTGAGTATGTTATGCCACTTTCTTCTGGCCTGCAGTCTCTGCTGAAAAATCTGCTGATAGCACTGTGGTGTTGCCCTTGTATATAATAAGTTTTGTTTTGTTTTGTTTTTCTCTCACTCTCTCTCACTGCTTTTAAGATTCTCTCTTTATCATTAACTTATGACATTTTAATTATAATGTGCCTTGGTGTGGGTCTCTAGGTTTCCTGGACCTGGATTTCTGTTTCCTTCCCCTGATTAGGGAAGTTTTTAGCCAGTATTTTTTCAAATAAGTTTCCTGCCCATTTCTGACTCTTCTCCTTCTGGGACCCCCATAATGGGAATGTTACCCCACTTGATATTATTCTATTTATCTGCATTTACCTCTCCTACTGGATTTGTTACCCCTATAAGAAGGAAAGTGTATTTTCTTTATCTATCTGCTGTCTTTCCCATATAACATCAGTATGGGTCCTAGAACAGTGTCTTGCTTCTATCATATCTATATGAATATTTAAATAACATTTTTGAATAAAGAATACAGAATAAACAGATTATGTAAGTGAAAATAATGTAAGATACAAGTGATGACATTTTTAGGTAAAGAGGCTTCCTGGAGGAGGTGACATTTTTCATTTCTTTTGTCTGTGAGACCTTGACTTACCAGAAGTGAAGGTGAAAGGCAGTCTAGTTTGGGAGAATTGTATAATGGTCTGAAGTAAAATGTTCCTTGATCCTGATGAGAAATGACAATGCTGATAGATTTCCTACTACCATAGCACAGATGAGCAAGAAAGTTTAATTCTGAGAATTTCTGTTTTCCATCCCAGGGATTTTTCCTTGGGCCATTATCACTTCAGTGGATGAAGGTACTTGCTACTTGCTAAAAATAAGCTACTAATGTTTTCCTTAGAATTACAGCACACGTCAGAAGAGACTAATGACCCAATGCTGTACTGTTTTCTTTTCATTTCAGTTGGCCTCAAACAAATAAACCTGATAAATATTATCAGAGTCACATATGCTCATTAAGGGTTATAGTCAGTGGCTATGTTTGTTTTACTGTGTAATAGATGATGAAACCATGGTGATGAGTGGACAAGCTGGGATGGTTTTCGTACTTTCCCATCTTAACACTGGAGACTTGCTCATTGTTTTTTTCACTGCCTGGTATTAGAAATAGAACAGCTTACTAAAGCACTTATTCATTTTGACATGTCTTAAAGCAGTGCACATTCACATCTTCTGATTTAGTTCAATGGTACGTGGTAGATGTTCGAAAGTTGGTCTTAAATATAGCATTGAATGTTAAGCAAGCACTTTTAGTGGCTAAACAACTAGTGGGAAAGCTTTCATATAAGAAACAGTATTCTTTAATAACTTATTAACTCACTGTAATTGAAGATTTTGTTGGTAATTATTTTATGGATGAGAGAACAAAATTTGACTCATGCTATATAAAACTTATAAAACGTCAAGGTACACTGTGCTGACCCACTGCCTTTCTTTCTTTTTTTTTTTGTTTAAGGTTTCAGGCCAGTAAAAGAAAATAAGCACTGTAATTATTTCCTAATGAAAATACTACACATTTTCATATCAGATCTTCATGGCTTTCGTATTTTTGAAGACACTATGAAAAAATAATGAGTCTACCCTCACTTCTGTAAATTCCTATCAAAACAGTAAAATTGTACCTGTAATTTGACTATCTGTAAGGGCTCATTTCCCCTTCTTGCTCTAATCCATCCTGCTGTCAACAGTGATCTTTCTAAAATATAATCTGATCACATTACCTTCCCATGTAAAACCTTCAGTTGTCCCCTATTAACATAATCCAAACACCTTCACCTGATATATATGACTGTTCACACCATGGCCTATTTTAGCTCCTTTTTAAATTTTCCTTTCACTCAGCTGTTACTCCCCTCTTATGTAACTCACAATCACCCAGACTTCCTATGCCCTGACACTTGAAGGCTTTTGTCTTTCAGTCTTCAAATACCCTCCCCCTTATCTTCTGGGTAAAATTGTTTTCATTATGACTCCACTCAAATACAACTTCTTCTGAAATTTTTTTTTCCAACTTACCCCCTAATATCTAGTAATTCCCTTCTCTGTGCTCCCACAGTACATTCTCCAGGCATTCATAACATGACATTTCCATCACCCTGAATTTTCATTATTTGTTTTAATGTCTACTTCCTCTTGTGCTGAGAATGTTGTCTTTTTTTGCAAGTAAAATCTCAACACTAATACAATCTTTACCCCAAGCAGGTGCTCCGTAAATGTCCATTTATAACATATTTGAATAAATGAATCACAAACTGCTCCCCATGAAGAAGGAATACACCCAGAGCTCATGCCTTTTAATGCCCTCTTGCTAGTTGTAGTTTCAGACAGGAGTTCCAGACTGAAGCCAGTGATATGGTTCTGCAAAAGTGTCCAAGTAGCTTTCAGTTTCTAGTTAAAACCACATATACCCAAGAGAATATCAGGAGTGATTGCTTGAACAACCACCCCTCACTTTGTCCCCATAAAGATGGTGAACATAAACCCTTTCTTCTTTGAAAGTTTCTTTGAGTCTCTGCTGAGATGTGTTCATTTAGAAGAACAAAGGGTGATTAGCATGTTACCAGCCAGACAGC
>NW_024425563.1:91155271-91216795 GCF_017311325.1 Ursus maritimus | reverse complement strand
TTGTATGTTTGACAGCCACTTCCACAGGGATACAGGCCTGCATTTAGTTTCCAAACAGATTTCAGGGACCTGACTTGGCGGGGGAAGAACAGTCTTTCAGGGAAAGCTGCACAAGACCAAAGAAAACAGCCTAACACCTGATAGCAATAATGGGTCCACCAACATCTTCCAAATCTGCTCTGTAGTTATATACTTAAAGCCATTTTAAAATAGTAGCCATCAGAGTATAGTTCTAGAAACACAGATTGACACAGATGGAAGAAGCCTTAGAGGTTATTTTATTAATACCCTTTCTTATGCAGATGTGGATGTAAGGCCTAAAAAACAAGCCCTATTTGTATAACCTATTTGGGATACAGGGAAAATATTCAAGTGCAGATAATGCACAGAGGTGGTGTTGTGATAGAGTGGACAGGCCATCAGTTCTGGATCAGGTAAGTCCTGGTTTATCGCTTATCACCTCTATGTCCATAGGGAAATTACTTAACCTCTTCAACTGTTAAAAAAAAAAATAGACTACAATCTTTTTTAGAGGGTTGTGGTAAGGAGCAAAGATTCTACATAAGGAACATCTAGCCCCGTGCCTGAAAAAATAGAAGTCCTCAAAAACTGATGGGTATTATTATTGCAGTGGGAATCATGTTTGAGGTAGACTTCTGTCATTTGAAGCTACAACATCCAAATGTTCTTAGTATTTGGGAAGAACCGTGGGAAGAGTAAGGCTCACCTTCCACCGTAGCAACTGTCCGCAGGGGAGTGAACACCTGGTCAGCCAGCCAGAATTTCCTGCCTGGGGCTCTGAATGTGAAAGTCACAGGCTGCACGGACACCACACCCAACCAGGCTCCTGCTCTGCCTGCATTCTGCCGAGGACTAGGTTCACAGCCTCCCTTAGTTCCTGCATGTGCTCCGAGCCTGGCATTTTGGGGAGCTTTCCCACAGATTCCTTATTTGTTTAGGTTAAATAAACTTGATTTCTACTATTTCTGACTAGTAAGACACTCATTATATAATTCTAATAGAAAAATCCTTTCCAATCTACTCACAGTCCATTGTTACCACACTTTGCACTATATCACTTCCTCAGTAATAACCACAGCTTAATTTCCTGTGTTCGTGGTGAAAGAGTAGTCTATAAAAATCGGAAATTGTGGATGAACCACAAAGTTTACTTTAATTCACAAGGTTAAGCAAATATATACACAAACCTAGCCTTGAGAGGCATCTCTGTCTACTGTGAGTTTAGGGACTTGACCTAAATGGCAGCAAAGGAGTGTCAGAGAGTAGAAGCCCAGAAAATCCAGGCTCATCAAGTTAATGCCATTTACAAAAGAAATGATCATCTAGGGCAGGCATGACTTTGTGTTCAGTAACCAGTGATTTTTTTTGATGTTTTTATGTTGGACGGAAATATATGACAGATGTGTTGGCTCTAAAATGAATAAAAACAGCTCCTTGAATCAACAAGGGGGTAAGGGAAGGGAAGGTACTACAATACGGAATTAAATCAGAAGGGAGTAGGCAGGACAGTCTGTTATGGTTGAGGGTGGCAAGGGGATGATGTGCTCAGCTGCAGTAAGCAAGGTGGGGGTGAGGAAGCATTGGACTACAAGCAACAACAAAAGCAGAAACCTGCCCTGACCCCCGCCCTAAAGGAATACAATATACAACTAGAGGAATATAAGAGGGATAAAATGCTAACAGAAACTCAAGTGGCTCCATAACATTAAAGCACATTCACATAAATTTAATTTTAAAAAAAAGAGGAAGTAGTAAGTCAGTAGCTTGTGCAGAGTTCCATCATGGCGGTAGTTCTCAACATTTTGTGTACATTATCGGTGGCTCTTGTTAAAAAATACAGATCCTTGGACCTCTTGCCCGAAAGGTGCTGCTCTAATGCTTTTTGTGTGGAGCCAGAGATGTGTATTTTTAACTGGCTTGAAGGTGCTTCTAATGCAGGTAGCATTCCTCAGTAATTGCAAAGGAGTCAAGTAAGGTTTTTTAGTTTCAATAGGTATAGTACCAGGTTGTGTTGTCCTAGAACAATAGGCTTGAGACTAGACATTAGGCATTATAGTATTATGAATGATCAGGAGTGAATTGAACTCATCTATGAAAATTCCAACTTCCTAGGTAGACTTGTTACCTGGTGATGTATACAACCCAGTGATAAGAATAACCATCATGTATTGAGCCCTCACTGTAGGCCAGATACTGCCAAGTGCTTTATATGCATTAAACAGTTTGCTCTTTAAAGAAATTCTATGAGGTTGATTTTATTACCATCCCCATTTTACAGATAAGAAACTGATCAACAGAAAGGATGAGAATCTTGGGTATCACATACTTGCGATGGTTATTTTTGTGTCAACTTGACTAGGCCATGAGGCATCCAGACATTTGGTGAAAGGTTATTCCGGGTATGCTGGATGAGATGAACCTTTACGTTGGTAGACTGAGTAAAGAAGATTACCTTCTTGAATGTGGGTGGGCCTCATCCAATCAATTGACCTGAATATAAACAAAGGCTGGTAAGAGGGAACTTTTCCTGCCTGACTGCTTGAGCTAAGACATCGACTTCCCTGGCCTGGGACTGGAACCTGCACACTTGGCTTGCCTGGTTCTCAGGCCATTGGAGTCAGATTTGACCTTCCACCATCAATCCTCATCTCCTGGGTCACCAGCTTGCTGAGGGCAGATCTTGGGACTTCAGCCTCCAGAACTGTGAGAAAATTAAATTGCTGTTGTTTAAGCCACTATGGCATTCTGTTACGGTAACCTAAGTAGACTAAGCAAGATAGATTTTGGTACTGAGAAGTGGGTGCTGTTGTGATAAATACCTGAATATGTGGAGGTGGTTTTGGAACTGAATGCTGGTAGAGGCTGGAAGAGTTTTGAGGTACACGCTAGACATGTGGACATTAAGGGCAGTTCTGGTGAGGTCACAGACAGAAATGAGGAACATGTTATTAGAAACTGGAAGAAAGGTGATCCTTATTATAAAGTGGCAAAGAACTTGACCAAACTGTGTTTGTGTTTTAGTGTTTTGTGGAAGGTAGAGGAAAGTGATGAAATTACAAATGATGAAATTGATTATTTAGCTGAGATTTCTAAGCAAAGTGTTGGAGTGGTTTGGTTCCTTCTGACCTCTCAAAGTAAAAAGAAAGGAGAGAGTAAACTGAAGAAACAATTCTAAGCACCAAGGAACCAGAACTTGAAAGTTTGGAAAATTCTCAGTCATACTGAAAAAAAATGAGAAAGCCTGTTTTGAAGAGAACACTAAGGGTGTAGCTGAACAGCCATTTGATAGGAGATCCTGAATTCTACTTAAACAGAATGGGACCACAGAGCTATTCAGCAGCACTGTCTTTCAAGCAACAGGAAGGAGTACTCCGAAGGCAACTCAGAGATTATCACAACTGCCACTCCCACCAGGCCCAGGGGACAAGGCTATGCCCAGGGGGCATGGCTGCCTCAACCTCAAAGGTCAGGACTGCCACCCTTGCAGAGAGCTGCACAGGCAGGGCCACCTGGCTGAGCCCTGGATGCTGTGCTGCCACCCCAGTGGGCCTGGAGGGCAAAGCATCAAATCAAAGAGGATTATTCTCAAGGTTTAAGATTTAATGGAATTGGCCTTGATAGATTTTAACTTGCTTGGGGCCCATCACCCCTTCCTTTTTTTCTAATTCCTCCCTTTTGGAATAGGAATGTCAATTTTCTGCCTGTCCCAGCATTGTATTTTGGTAGCACATAACTTGTCTGGTTTCACCGTTTCGCTCTGAGAAGAATTTTGCTTCAAGATGAATCATACCTAGAGCCTCACTCATATCTGATGCAGATGATATTTAGATGAGACCTTGGACTTTAGACTTTGAGTTGATGCTGGAACAAGTTAAAACTTTTGGGGATGTTGGGGTGGAGTGAATAGTTTGCATATGATAAAAACATTATTTTGAGGGTCCAGTAGAGGAATCCTGTGGACTAAATGTGTCCCTCCAAATTTTGTGTGTTAACCCTGAACCCCAATGTTATGGTATTTAGAGATGGGGACTTTGGAAGAGAATTACGGTTAGATGAGGTCATGAGGGTGAGGACTTGATGATGAGAGTAGTACACTTATCAGAAGAGGCATCTGACTATACTTTTTGGGGCACTCATGCTTGCGGGGTGCTCTCTCTCTCTCTCTCGCATGCTTTCTCTCTTCCATGTGAGGACACACTGAGAAACAGTCAGCTAAGCCAGAAAGAAAGACCTCACCAGAACCCAACCATGCTGGCACCCTGATTGCACACTTCCAGCCTCCAGAACTATGAGAAATAAGTTTCTGTTGTTTACCATATATTGCCATCCAGTCTATGGTATTTTGATATGTCGGCCCAAGCAGACTGACACATAACTAGGAAATGGTAGTGTTGGGATTTGAACCCATAAGTCTAATTTGAGGACTTTTCCTGTGACTATACTACACTTTCAGTAAAACTTTTGTCTCTAAAAGATCTCTAGACAGCTAGCTTTATCCTGAAAGTATGTTTTAGTCTTTCACATTCCCCTTACACCAATGGAATAGATAAAAATGTGACTTGACTGAAGGTTCCAGGTGCTTGGATTTATTCTTCCTTCTTAAAATGTCTTTGAATGGAGGGACAGAAATTTCTCCATTCCTCCCTTCATGAAGCTGTGTAGACAGGCCACCAAGGGAAGGAGCAACTGAATCTCTCATTTCTACATGACTTGACCATATCATCAACACCTGTGTTGAAATGAAGTTATACCAGATGTAGCCTTGCCCCTGAGGGGACTGCACAGCCGCGGCATCTCCAGGAGGGCCCATCGATGACACACACTCCAAGCAGCTCATCAGGCCACTGTGTGCTGACCTCCTGTGGTCTGGTAAGAACGGAGCACTTGGAAAAAGCACAAACACATACTTAGTACCGACATAAAGGTAAATGCAATAGCATTTCTGGTCTTTAGCTTAACACATACAATGTATCAAGTTCACAGGTAGTTTGAGATCAGATTTGAATCTTGGTGAAGAGTTAACTGATTGGTTATAGAGTAGAGTGACACGAATCACACTTTTTTCACATATGTGGGAAAAAGCTCCCAAGGACATTTGCATATGGATGTCTTGGAGCTTGATAATGGGAAATGCTAATGATGGATAGTTGGAAGAAAGGCAGGCAGGGACAAGCCCCCCTCCATCCTCCCCCAAGAAAAAAACCAGCCTTAAAAGGATTTTACACCACACTAGAAGGAGCCCTTCACCCTTTCCACATGATAGATGACAAAACCTGGTTGGATGACAAGCGCATAGAGGGTTAATCAGATTAAAACCGTCCACCAACAAGCCCATAAAAACCCCTAGACTTAGATAACTCCAGTGGCAACCCTCTCAGGTCCCCTCCCTCTTAGGCAGCTTTGTACTATCACTCAATAAGCTTTGCTCCCCACCACTCTTTGGTCTATCTCTTCATTCTTTGAAGTGATGTGACCAAGAACATGTGGGCACCAAAGGGAAAAAAAATCCTGTAACACTAAGAGGGGAAACCCAAGTTAAGAAGGTCCCCTTGTAGATGCAGGATTTAGTATTTCGTGGAGACATAGGCAAAGGGCCATGATGAAAAAGGCATGGGAACAAGAGACCCTAAATGTGTGGGGTCCACCACCCCTACACTTATCTCCAGTCAGGGAGGTTCATCATTCAGCTAGCTACACAAGGCAGATAACACAACATACCACAACTACAGCTATCAGCCATGCAATCTTCATGTCATCATGAAGCCATGACATCATTGTCCTGCTTAAAGCCTTTCAATCCCTCCCACTACATGAAGAAAATGTTGAAAAGCCTTGACCTGACCTGCAATGATCTGTCTTGTGCACATTCCAATAACCTAATCTCGTGCCTTCTCTCCTTTTCTAGCTTCATTCCCTCACACCAGTCTCCCCTTGGTTCCTGGAGTGTGTCTGTCTTTTTTTGCCCTGTAGCCTTGACGTATGAAGGGTTTCTTTCAGATGAGACCGCTCATCCTCTTGACCTTGGCTTAGTCTTATCCTTTTTGGTATTATTACTTCTCCAACCCAAGTCTCACCCCCTGGTTTGACGTTACTTTTGCTGTCATAACTTCCTTAGCACTCATACATTATGAAATTATTTTGTCTGTCGTCCACTAGACTACAAGGCCCGTGAGCACTGGGACCATGTCTGTGCTCCACCCCGTTATATGTGCCTGGAATTTGGGAGGTATTTTATAAGTATTTGTTGAATGAATTAATGAGTTTAAAGTCTCTGTGACGAGAGCTGAGCTGTCCCTGTCCATGCCAAGATGTTGCAATTGCCTGATGCAGAAGTCAAAGGAGCCTGGAGAACTACCACTGCCTGACTTGCCCTGCGGCCAACTTCTTTGTGACACTTCAGCAAAGAGAAAGATGAAAGGTGTTGCCACCAACCAGGCCCACAGCATGTATCTGTGTGAAGGTAGAGGGGTACACCTGGAGGCTGAGTACGAGCCTACACTTCATATGTACCCTGCCTCAACTGTCAGTCTGCAGAGGCATGCTTTCTAGTTGGTGTGCCAAGAGCAGGGAGCCTTTGGTAATTCACACAAAGGTGCAGTAGGGGCTATCCAGGACCCTGTCAATAACTCAGGAGAGTGCAGACCTCCAAGCCAGTGATGACCAGAAAAAACTTGAGTCTCAGGCCCAGGATGGCTGAAGTTTACAGATCAAGTAGCCAACCCATTGGACCTCTGAGGCAGCCTTTGGATCATAGAAGGCCATTAGCCAGATCCAACACTAAAGCCTCCCTCAAGAGCAGGAGTGGGTGGCACTCAGACAATATCTGCCTAAGAAGGGATGTACTGGTCACCTTAATGCAGCTTGGCTTTACTTAATTTGGAGGGAAAAGCAAACACCAGGGAAACCAGAGAAATAAGACAAAGCAGAATAGCCTTGTCCTTTTTCTTTATCAAAACCAACATTCCCATGGGAAAGAGTGGCTTCCATTTACGGTCAGAGCACCAGCTTTATAAGTTAATGTCCACTTCCTTCCCTGTCAACCCCATGCAGACTGTCACCCAAGAATCCCTTGAGAAATGTTGAAGCCCTAATTCATTCTCCTTTTCCCATGCAATGCAGATCGACCTGAGTAAAATGAGGTAGCACATGCAAGTTGTTTTATGAATTTGCAAAGACTCATGACAGACTTTAAATAATCTACCCCAAGGGAAAACTAAGAGGATGGAGAAATTGAAGCTGATATTGCCATTCTCTTTAGTCATAGGAGCCCTGTCCTGTCCCTTTAATTCTGGAGCTGGCACACTGTGGAAGTCAGACCAGTAGCTCCCTTTTGCAGATGGTCTATTGCATTTGCTATTGACATTACAACCTGTTCACTTTCCTTTCCCTCCCAGCGGCAGCCAGAACATTGACCAAAGGCTCTTGGAAGAAGAAACACATTCAAGGCCATTAGTCTGTGGTTGCATGTGTGTTCGGGCCTCCAGCTCGCACTCACTCCATCCTGACAAGTACAGAAGGTGAAAACATTGCTAGACGGTCTGTTTCTGAGAGGTATCAACCTGTTGCTGAAAGATTTATCAGCAGGGAACTGTGAGGTAGGAGAAGGCCTTTACTTGAACCGAAATTGGTCATTCAGAGTTCATACTGTAACTTGATCATTTATTTATATTTTATGCACCTACCACCAAGGAGAAGAGGATGCGTGTGGGACCATTACCTCACTGAATGTGGTGTGGTCAAGTGACTATCTCATTGGACGGTGTTATAGGGACTTCATTGTGCAGCTCATGTGAATATTGCTTTTAACCCTTTGGATTCTGTGTGATCTCCAGTGAGCAGGACGAAATTAGGTTTTGCCTTCTCTATTCACCATCCACTGCAGATGGGATCCGGGATATGGCTACTGCTTCATACCCCATACACATACATATCTCTCTCCACCCACTCATGAAAGAGAATTTGGCTGGGGAAAGGTGACAATAGGCCTGGAAAAATCTAAGGATGGACCATAGCAAAGAGGACTCTTGTAAATATTAATTGCCTATGTTCATGAGATGTTCAGTGACATGAAACATATCAATGACCAGAAAAGGCAGTGACATCTTGGCACTGTTCTAAAAATCATAGTAACACCTTTGTACACAAGGCTTCACACCTGCCAGAAAGTGCTTATTCCATTTTCTCATTTAATCTATGGATATTTCTATTCTTACTTTACAGATGAAATAATGGAAGTCTAAGGTATGATTTGCCCAAAGTCATAGCACGGACCTGGATGCTTAGACCAGAGGTCTGTTCTCCAAGGTCTCCAAAACCACTTCTAAAGGTCAGTTATATGAACCCACATTTGAACTACCCAACCCTTACCCTTAAGCCAGCAGACCCCCAGTCATGATTGGTTCACATATGAAGGGGCACCTGATGATCTTGGGTTGGCCATTCAGATTGGAACAAACACAGACTTGAGCCTCTATGGAGCTAAGTTAAGTGGGGCCATGAGAGGAATGCCCATAACCTCTTGTTGCTGAACTCTCAGAAGTTACTTTTCTTTCTACCTCTCCAAGTCTTATTTGGGGTTCTCCAACATCTTCCTCTTCTTACTTAAGATAATACGGAAGATATGTGAGGTTAGTTCATTCAACACACATTTTCAACCAAGTTCTTCCTTGCCTTCCTCATGTAAGACTGGCTATACTATGTAGTTCTGGCCAAGGAGACAAAGGCATAACTCCTTGGGCTTGAGTACGGGTTCAAAAATAAAAAAGCGAAGATGTGCCTTTCCCATTTCTTGCTGACTGGAAAGCAGATGTTATGCCTGAAGGGGCAGAAGCCATCTGGAAAACATTTTTTTTAAAAAGACCAAAAAACTACAGAATCGAAAGATCACTGAATCAGGGTATCAGCCCTGGACAGCCTATGTCTAGACTTTGTAACATACATAAAAAGGAAAGATACAGCTATTAGTTTAAGCCTCTGTGAGTTGAGTATTCTGATATTTCCCAACAAAAGATGTGACTTCTTGAGCTTAGAACTGGTAGAATATTGCACTCCTTTGAAGCATATGAAACTGATTTAAAGGATTTGAACATCTCATCTGTGACAAGGGGCCTAAGAAAACCATTCACACATAGAGATCCAGAGGACTACACTGTACATGTAAGAAGGATGGTCCTTGAGATGTCCACTTCTAAATCTTCCATCCTTTACAGATTGGAACTGGATGAAGGTATCCTGGTCAGGCTTCTTTAGGTTATTTGAAGGAAAATGTATAGAAAACTTTGGGTAAAGATGGTTATTGCAAAGATAGAAGAAATGTGGAATAATCTGGAATATTGACCAGACACCACAGTAGTTCAGATTCCATTTATTACAAAGCAGTCATTTACTATCATGCAACAAATGTTTATGGATGCCAATAATAATGCCAGGTACACATATTCCATGGCAAATATGATTTATCTGCTTTCAGAAAACTTTAATATGGATCTCAAGGCACCTGATTCAGTAAGCACTTCCTATAAATTTGATGAACATCTAGGTAGTTGGGATCCACAGAAGTTTCACAGAAAAATGAAAAATAACTCAGCACAGCTAAGAACAAAAAATAATAGTAATCTGCTCTGTTGTTGTTCACCTAGCATTTGTGCTTTCCCAAGAAAAGAACTGAGAGGATTGGTCTGAGACCAGTCAGGGTGAAATACTGCTCTTGGACACATTTGACAGGTCATCTCAAAAGGTGATTGGATTTCCTCCTGCCCAGTCATAGTGGCTGTTGCTGGAGTGTTTTCATGACTACGTTAGTCTGCTTAGGCTGCAATGACAAAATAGCACAGACCATGTGGCTCCAACAACAGAAATATATTTTCTCACAGTTTTGAAGTCTAGAAGTCCAGGTCAGGGTCTGGCATGGTCAGTTTCTGGTGAGAACTCCCTTTCTGGGTTGCAGACAGCTGCCTCCTTGCTATGTTTTCACACAGTAGAGAGAGAAACCTTGGATATCTCTCTTCTTTTAAAGGCACAAATCCTATCAGATTAGGGCCCCATCTTTATGACCTCATTTAACATTCATTACCTCCTCTCAGGCCCCATCTCCAAATGCATTCACATTGGGGGTGAAGAGCTTCAATATATGAATTTTGGAGAAGGGAGGGAAACAAACTTCTATCCATAAGAATGACTGATTCTGCCTGCCTGGAGAATACTCTTTATGAACATTACCACAAGATCAGGAAGAAAATTAGGGACACTTTCGTTCTAATTCAGCTCTTTAGACACTATGGATTTTCCATCAAACATTCTAGTAAAAAAGGACATGCTTTCCTGGCATGGGGACAAAAATACTACACCTGGAGGTTATAGTAGTCAGGTTCTTCCTCTGCAAAACACCCAGCTCGTTCACTTCAAGGAGACACCATATATGGCCAGCAGGTAATCCATTTCAACTGATCTGTTTCCAGTGCTAGGAAACCCATGGGTGAACCATGGAGAGCCACTGCTGGGGATAAAGGACGGGGCTCTAGGTGCTGCCTGGGATCTATACTTGGGTCTCAACACACATAAATAAAAACAAGGATTTTTCAGGTGATTCTCAAATTGAGGTCAGGGTCAGTTATTTGCATTCTCATTTAACAGAAAAAAAAAAAAACAAAAAGAGAATACGCCAGGTCATAGGAAGAGCTTATGATAAAAACAGAGTTTCCCAAGCCCAAAACCACCGGCCCCAGCCACTACCAAGATGCATGCACGGCAGTCCTGTCCTATGGGAGGCCTTGGTCTAAGGACAAATCTTTCCCTTTATTTAGCCCTCTGATGGTTCAGTCTTGCTTTTAACAGTGTTAGCTACTGCTCAAGGGTCCTCTCCCAAAGATTTCCTATGTATTAAAGGCAACATACCTGAAAAAAAGAGACTGAAACTTTCAACATTAAAATTCAGATTGGCACAAGCCAAGACCCCTCAAGGAAGTATAGTAAAAAAAGTCAGAATTGCATGTTTCCACATCTGTTTTCAATGAGACTTATGTCAAATAATTGTATTCTTTGACAAAAGCAATCCAAAGAATTACTTAGTTTTTTCAGAATGCCTTGAAATGTCATTAAAATTCACCTACTAGCACACAGATACAACATACCACCTGTCCATAGTGTTAGATCAAATAAGAAGGCAGGGGCTTGGGCCTCCTGAATAGGAAGAGACTTGAGCTGCAGCAGAAGGGGAGAGGCGATGCTATGTTTAGCATTCCTGTTCCCACCAACCTGGGGCATGTGACCTGTTTTTAGCTTGACACCAATCAGAAAATGGCTCTGCTACAGTACCCTCCCTGTTAATACAAATGAGACATATCCCTGGAAAAGAGAACACCAACATGGTCTGAGCACTCAAATGACAGAAGTCATCCCTGCTAGCAAGTCAACAGCAATAGTCATTTTACAGAACACAATTGAGAAAGCAAACATGCAAGAATAAGTTTCTAAAGGATGATCTGGTAACATGTATGGAAAGTCTATAACTATGCAAACACTTTGGTTGAGTGATTTCAGTCCTTGGAATGTACCCAAAGGTTATTTCAAAATGTATAGGCAAGATATGTATTATCAGGAGAGAGCCCTTCTGCTCCTACACATCTTGCTGCATTTGCCAAGAAGGCAACATCGACCACTCTACCCAGGCCATTTCTCAGGCTTATGCTTAAGGAAGGTGACCTTAAAGGATGAGGTTACATCGCCTGGGGCAAAGAGCAGGCTTTCTTACTGCTTACATAGAAATTGATTCCCTAACCTCACTGTGTGCACAGCATCCATCTGGGCCCACCGAATCGCTGCTATGGGCTTTGGGGGCCAGGAGAACCAGTGTACAAGCAGATGCCCAGAAGTTTTGTGTCTGCCAGCACCCACAACATAGTACTTGGCTTATTTCTGAGCTGGCAAGTAGGATAAAATCAATCCCCAACCTGAATCTTAAAGCAGCATTGTTTAGTAAAAATAATGAAACTAAATGGCCTCCGAAGAGAGTTGATTAATTATGGTACAAACATACAAAAAATGTTTAAAACTACCTCAGTTTGTATCTTTATTGACATGGAGACAATATAACAGTATATTTTTGAGTAAAAAAAAAAAGCAGGTAACTAAGAAATGTGTATAGAAGATCCACCTTTATATAAACACATATATTTCAGTCGTGCATAAAATTTCTGGATGGTTCCATACAAAAGAAATGTCAACTGCAGCTTTCTCTAGATGATAGACTTAATGAGTTTTACTTTCTCATCTGTATGGTCTATTTCCTGTAGTGAACATGAATTACTTGTGTAACAAAATAATATTAATTGAAAGAAAAGAACTGCTGTACAAAAAAATGTGATAAAATACTTGTTCTTGAAACAAACTGTGAACAAATAATATGCAAATACAGAGGAAAAATGCAAATAGAAATAGGACTTAACTTCTCAAACTCAACACCAAATGATAATCATCATCATCATCATCATCCAGTGAAGAAATGGGCAGAAGACATGAATAGACATTTCTGCAAAGAAGACATACAAATGGCTAATGGACACATGAAAAAATGATCCACATCACTTGACATCAGGGAACTACAAATCAAAACCACAATGAGATACAACCTTACACCAGTCAGAATGGCTGAAATTAACAAGACAGGGAAAACAGATGTTGCGGAGAAAGGGGAACCCTCTTACACTGTTGGTGGAAATGCAAGCTGGTATAGTCATTCTGGAAAACAGTATGGAAGGTACTCAGGACGTTAAAAATAGAGCTACCCTATGACCCTATGTAGTGCAATTGCACTACAGGTATTTATCCCAAAGGTACAGATACAGTGAAAAGAAGGAGCACATGCACCCCAATGTTCATAACAGCAATGTCCACAGTAGCCAAACTGGAAGGAGCCGAGATGTCCTTCAACGGATGACTGGATAAAGATGTGGTTCATATATACAATGGAATATTACTCAGCCATCAGAAAGGATGAATACCCACCATTTACATCGACATGGATGGAACTGGAGGGTATTATGCTAAGTGAAATAAGTCAATCAGAGAAACACAATTGTCATATGGTTTCACTCGTATGTAGAACATAAGGAATAGTGCAGAGGACAGTAGGGGAGGGGTAGGGAGGGAAAACTGAATGGGAACAAATGAGAGAGGGAGACAAACCATATAAGACTCTTGACTCTGGGAAACCAACTGAGGATTGTGGAAAGGGAGGGGGTGGGGGGATGGGGTAAATGGGTGATGTGCATTAAAGAGGGCACATGATATATTCCACTAATGAGTCATTTACCATTATATCAAAAACTAATGATGTACTATACCTTGGCTAATTGAATTTAAATAATAAAAAAAAAAAGACAAGGACAGTACCAAAAAAAAAGGGGGGGGGGCTCCTGATAGGACATAGCTCTTCATGTGGTACAGATGATAAACCACAGAGTCTGAAAGAGAAGTAATGGAAAAGTCCTTTATTAGACACTGTCCTCTTAGAACATGAAAGATGGGTATCAGAACCTACTTTTTAAAATCTACCTAAGTATGCCTAGTATTTTAATGGATATTGAGACAATCTTAGTCTTAGCTATTGTGAGTAATGTTGCAATCAACATGGGATTGGAGACATCTTGTCAATATCCTGTTTTCATCTCTTTTGGATAAATATCCAGAAGTGGGATTGCTCAGTCATATGGTAGTTCTCATTTTAATTTTTTGAGGAACCTCCCTACTGTTTTCCTTGGTGGTTGCTCCAATTTGTATTCCTACAAATTCCTACAGCCATTCCTACAAAACAGTGCATGAGGGTTATCTTTTTTCCACATTCTCACCAATGCCTGTTATCTCTTGTCTTTTTGATAACAACCATTCTAACAAGTGTCAGGTGATATCTCATTATGGTTTTGATTTGCATTTCCCTGATGATTAGTGATTTGAGCACCCTTTCATGCACCTTTTGACATCAGGTCTTCTTTGGGAAAATGTCTATTCAGTTCCTCTGCCCATTTTTAAATTGGATTATTTAGGGTTTTTCTCTTGAGTTGTATGAGTTCTTACACATTTTTATAATATTTTGGATATCAGCCCCTTATCAGATAATGTGATTTGCAAATATTCTCTCCCATTCTGTAGGTTGCCTTTTCATTTTGTTGACAGTTTCCTTTGTTGTACAGAAGCTTTTATGTTTATTGTAGCATTATTCACAATAGCTAAGATATGGAAACAACCTGAGTGTCCATCAATGGGTAAATGGATAAAGAAGATGTGGTATATGTATACAGTGTGGTATTATTCAGCAGTGTGAAAGGAAATCCTTCTAGTTGAGACAACATGGATGGACTTTGAGAGCATTATGCAAAGTAAAATAAACCAGACAGAGAAAACAAATACTTCATGGTATCACTTACATGTGGCATCTTGAAATAAAGAAAAGAAAAGAAAAAAACTCAAAAGAAACAGAGAATACAAAGTAGAAAAGTGGTTGCCAGGGGCTAGGGTGAGGGGTGGGGAGAAATATGGAGAGGTTGGTAAAAGAGTACAGATTTTTAGTTATAAGATGAATAAGGTCTAAGGATTTCATGTGAAATGATGAATACAGTTGATAACACTGTATTGTATAATTGAAAATATCTTACAATTTTATATGTCGATTACACCTCAACGAAGCTGAAATTTAACAAAAAGACAATCTGTCACATCTATGAGTTATACCATAATTTATACCTGAAGTCTGAGGCTGGCCTTCAATCTCGCTGATTCATCTCTACTTGTATGCCTTTTGAATCTCTTAGGTTCCTCCCTTCCAGCTCATCTCACTGCTCTGGCCGGAATCTTGCCCTTCCCCCATCATCTTCCTGGATATCACTACAATCTTTGAACTGGTCTGTCTCTACTTCCCATCTCTCTGGACTATCTATAACTGCTGACACGTGATTAAAACAACACATCAGAGAGTGTCACTCTCTTGCCTCAAATGCTTCCATGCCTCCCAAAGACCAACAAAATGGTCTGGCAGGCAAGGCCCACAGTAATCTGCTCCAGCTGTCTCACCACACTTCTCTCTTGTCCTCTGTGCCCAGCTCTCATTTATTTATTTATTTATTTATTGCTCATTTCCTTACAGAATTTCCTTACAGACTCATTTATTTCTTGCCCCTTCCTTACAGAATGCCCTCACCCTGACCCTGTCAGGCAAGTGCTGGTTTCAGGATTCAGCTCTTGCAGGAAATGTGTCATAACCACCTCCCCAAGTTGAATTCCCTCCTTGGAGTCCCAACTAGATCATATGCAAGTCAATCAAAGCACCTACCATCCTTTGCTTTCACTTGTTTCATACCATTCTTTCCCATTGGCTTGTGGGCTCTTTGAGGGAAGGAGTATATATCTGAATTGTATTTATATTATCAATATCTAGTCCTATTCCTGACACAAAAGAGAGCATCTATGCATAAACTAAAAAATACAGTCAAAACTTAAGAGTCTTGGTTCAGTCCTAGTTAGAAAACCTTTATTCTGAAAGTTCCAAGTTAACAACCCCTCCTGACAGTCTGAATGTGTTGCCGTCAATATTTTGCTGCCCCAAAAGGCATAAAGTGGATGATTCCCACCTGCAAAGAATGTTGCTTTGGAAACAGTTGTCCTGCCTGCCACAGGGCAGCCCCCTCTGCTGCCATTGGAGAGAGAACACCTTGGGAATGTCCACATCCCTGGGAGGAGAGCCAGCAGGAAGAACTGACACTGTAATAGCATATGCTGTGTGCTTTATAAGATTATCATATAGAACAGAGCACGCTAAAATACTCTAAGCTTTTCCTATAATTTATTAATGAAAACATTGAAGAACAGAAACAAATGTGAACTCGGGAAAATCAAAGCAGATGTAGAAAAAAACAGTAAAAGCCTTCAGCCCTGACTGATCCAGTAGGATGTGGGACTGAATCTAGATATCAGGTTTCTATACTCCATTTTTTAAAGATTTTATTTATTTATTTATTTATTTATTTATTTATTTATTTATGAGAGCGAGAGAGCATGAGCAGGGGGAGGGACAAAGGGAGAAGCAGGCTCCCCACTATGCAGGGAGCCCGACCTGGGATTCCATCTTAGGACCCCAGGATCATGACCTGAGCCAAAGGCAGATGGCTAACCGACTGAGCCACCCAGGAGCTCCTCTGTATTACAGTTAAAATGTCTTACTTGGGGGGCGCCTGGGTGGCTCAGGCGCTAAGTGTCTGCCTTCAGCTTAGGGCATGATCCCAGAGTCCTGGGATCGAGCCCCGCATCAGGCTCCCTGCTCCACTGGGAAGCCTGCTTCTCCCTCTCCCACTCCCCCTGCTTGTGTTCCCTCTCTCACTGGCTGTCTCTCTCTCTCTGTCAAATAAATAAATAAAATCTTTAAAATAAATAAATAAATAAAATGTCTCACTTGGAATAGGACTCTAAAAGATAGATCTAAATGTAAATTTAGAATTTTCTTTATTTCTTCAGTATGATCCCTTACCTTAAGCAAGGCATAAGAAGGTGTTTACCAAGGGGCGCCTGGGTGGCACAGCGGTTAAGCGTCTGCCGTCGGCTCAGGGCGTGATTCTGGCGTTCTGGGATCGAGCCCCACATCAGGCTCCTCCGCTATGAGCCTGCTTCTTCCTCTCCCACTCCCCTTGCTTGTGTTCCCTCTCTCCTGGCTGTCTCTATCTCTGTTGAATAAATAAATAAAATCTTAAAAAAAAAAAAAAAAGAAGGTGTTTACCACAAGGTCGAAATGTCGAGACAGACCCCATAACATGATAGGATTTGATAAGCTATTTCTAACATGAAGATTTTTGCCAAGAAAGGCTCTGGAACAACTAGCAACAGTGGCGTTTACAGAGCTATCTTTTAAATCACAAGCAGGACAAGCCATCCTGTCATTAAAGGTTCTTTCTCCTCCTGATACTCAGCACCCTGAGTTGGCCTCACTCAGTTGGTTAGAGAAGGAGTTAGAGTAAAAACATAACTTAGGGTCTTCTGGAAGGGACTGGGTCTTCGGAGCTCACCCAGCATCCACATAGCTAGAAGCAGGCCCTCTGGACACTCGCATCACAAGGGCTCAAGAGGAGGGCTCTGAACTCTGTTAGGTCTATAGGTAAGAGCAGCACTTGGAGTAAGAGTCAGCATGTACCCCGCAGTAGGTCTACCCCAGACTTCTACAAATGCAGCAACAGCTTTCTTGTTGCTTGAGGCTTTGCTTAAGAGAACTCTTTTGCTCCTCTTGGGTTTTTTTTCTTTTTTTCAACAATTTTATACATTATTGAGTGCTCATCAAGGTAATGTACTCTCTTCTTTTTCTATTTCACCCATCCCCGCCAATTCCCCTCTGGCAACCATGAGTTTGTTCTCTGTATTTGAGAGTCTGGTTTTTTTGTTTGGCTCTTTTTCCTTTGTTTTGTTGTTGTTGTCCTTTGTTTTGTTTCTTAAATTTCACATATGACTAAAATCATATGGTATTTGTCTTTCTCTAACTTAGTTCACTTAGTATTATATCCTCTAGGTCCATCCATGTTGCTGCAAATGGCAAGATCTCATTCTTTTTTATGGCTGGGTAATATTTATTTTTTTTAAGATTTTATTTATTTATTTGAGAGAGAGAGAGAGAGAGAGAGAATGAGTGGTAGGGAGGGGCTGAGGGGGAGAGAGGGAGAAGCAGACTCTTTGCTGAGCAGGAAACCCAATGTGGGACTCCATCCCAGGACCCTGGGATCACCACCTGAGCTGAAGGCAGACACTTAACCAGCTGAGCCACCAGGTGCCCCTGGTTGGGTAATATTTCATTGTATATATATACCATATCTTCTTTATCCATTCATCTATCAGTGGATACTTGGGATTCTTCCATATCCTGGACACTGTAAACAATGCTGCAATAAACATAGAGGGGTAAATATCTTTTCACAACTCATGTTTTTATTTTTTTTGGACAAATACCCAGTAGTGGGATTACTGGATCATATGATATTTTTATTTTTAATTTTTTGAGGAACCTCCATACTGTCTTCCACAGTGGCCACACCAGTTTTCATTCCCAAAAATAGTGCATGGGGGTTAATTTTTCTCTACTTCCCCGCCAACACTTGTTGTTTCTTGTATTTTTTATTTTAGCCATTCTGACAGGTGTAAGATGACATCTCATTATGGCTTTGATTTGCATTTCCCTTATGATTAGTGATGTTGAGCATCTTTTCATGTATCTGTTGGCCATATGTATGTCCTCTTTGGAAAAATGTCTATGCAGGTCCTCTGTCCATTTTTTAATCAGATTATTTGGGGTCTTCTGGTGTTGAGTTGCATAAGTTCTTTATATATTTTGGATATTAACCCCTTATTGAATATAAGATTTGCAAATATCTTTTCCCATTCATGAGTTGCTTTTGATTACTCCATTATGGCTTATTAATTATTAAACCCTATGTCATCTTCATACTCTTAGCCAGCCCAGACTTTTTATCTTGTGATCGGCTTGACTTCTTTTCCAACAGTCCCAAGGAACTTTGTTGTGTTATTTGATGTCACTTCTAGCCTCAGAAGCTGACTCCCACCTCTGAACTGGTTGGATCAGGGTTGGAAACTACATCAGTTTCTCTGCCTCCCAGAGCTAGAACCATCCACCAAATTACATACACAGAGGAAGCATAATCAACTGGTTATGATTTACTGTGCCCAGTCCAGGTCTTAGTTTAGCCCTGATAATAGGATGAGGCTGTCTTGAAGCAGTTCTCACAGCTGACTAGGCAAATGCAGTTCTATTATTCAATTCAAAGTCTCGAGTATGGTTCAGTTTGTGACTTAGTCTATGGGTGTTGTAAATGATTTGGTGTAAAAAAAATGGTTTATTTCATAAATATTTCAGAGATATCCAGATTGTCACATTTCATTCTTTATAGTTTTATAAAAGTATGTAAATAAGACTCAAATATATGGACAAAAGAAGGAATTTTTTCCAAACCTTATCATAGAATGGTAGAATGAGTATGTTTTTCATTTGGAACTTTCCTTAGGTTCATGAAAAAATAAAAGAAAAATGGGTGGGTTACATAGAAACTTATTAAGTATCATCTGTTATTAAAATTATGCCCCACGGATTGGAAATATTCATCACGTTTAGTTTTTCTTCATTGCTTTCAGTATCAGGCTCTATATTTGGGAAGAAATAGTGAAGAAGTGACTTTTTGTGGTTATTGTATTTATTTCTATATGAGAAACCATTGTTTTACTTCCAGAAATTCCCAAAATTTGAGAAAGGACATTCAAAGCTACTTAGCCAGAATTTAAACAAGTACATCATCAACATCATTTTGATTGAGGGTGGGAGTGTGTGAGATTGGGAAATGGGGAGGAGGTTATTTTATTTTAATTGCTTGGGTGTGGGAGGATCTGGTTATCAGTTTCCTATGAAATGCACTCCGTGCTGAGGGGTTCTGTGCTCGTCTTAGTCATTAAATCAAGATTCTGTGATTCTCTCATTACTTACACATGAACTTAGTGACTTACAATAACACTTCATGATCCAATCTCAACTTGCTCTTTTCCAGCTGTGACAAGGATAACATCCCCGCCCCCAGGAGCCTAGCAGCACCTTTCCCACGCCAGTGAGATTGTACTCTGGTCCATGCAGAAGTGGCAGTTACTGGGCAGCACGGGTTTCTGTAGTAATGGGAGAGAAAGCACAGGGCATGTCAGTTCTCACCCCATCTGGGCAACAAAAGGGATCTTCTGAGTAACTCCTAGGTTGTGCTTTATAGGTACTGAACCCAGAGAAGGATGTATTTGGTCATGGCCAGGGTCTTGTGCTGGTAATCATCAAATTTCCAAAAGATGGAAGAAATATGGTGGATGCGTGTGTACGTCTCTCTGAATAGGGGACAAGGAGCTAACATCTCTGGACTGGTTGAAACAGCCTCTAGAACAGTTTCACATGCTTCCTCTCCAAGCTCTTTCAACCAAGCTGTGAATCTTTTTCAACATGGCAGTCTACTGCTCTATGTTAAGGCAAGATTTTAATCACCACTTGATAGAATTATTAACTTCCAAAGAGGGAAAAGAGGACAATCCATAATCAAAAAGGAAATATTGCTATCATAGGATCACTAATATATATTTAGAGGATGAGGCAAAACAGGTTTGTTTATTAGTTTTCAGTTTTCCCATTATTACAGAATCCTTCTCTTGAGTCCTCTCTTTCCTGGTCTCCCTTCATAGTCTTTATGTCCTGTTTCCCTCCACCTAGAACCCTGGCTCCCAACCAGCTGTCCCATTTAGCTTCACCACCTTTGGAAGCTCTGTCAAATCTATAGAGTCCTATTTATCCTTAGAAGTGGCTTTACACTTAGAAGTGGCTAAATCGTGAAAGGAGCCGAGATGCCGTTCAACAGATGACTAGATTAAGAAGTTGTGGTCCATATATACAATGGAATATTATTCAGCTGTCAGAAAGAACGAGTTCTCAACATTTGCTGCAACATGGACGGCACTGGAGGAGATAATGCTAAGTGAAATAAGTCAAGCAGAGAAAGACAATTATCATATGATTTCTCTCATCTATGGAATATAAGAACTAGGAAGATCGGTAGGGGAAGAAAGGGATAAAGAAGGGGGGTAATCACTCCTACATTGTTGGTGGGAATGCAAGTTGGTACGGCCACTCTGGAAAACAGTGTGGAGGTCCCTTAAAAAGTTAAAAATTGAGCTACCCTATGATCCAGCCATTGCACTACTGGGTGTTTACCCCAAAGATACAGACGTAGTGAAGAGAAGGGCCATATGCACCCCAATGTTCATAGCAGCAATGTCCACAATAGCTAAATCGTGGAAGGAGCCGAGATGCCCTTCAACAGATGACTGGATTAAGAACATGTGGTCCATATATACAATGGAATATTACTCAGCTATCAGAAAGAACGAGTTCTCAACATTTGCTACAACATGGACGGCACTGGAGGAGATAATGCTAAGTGAAATAAGTCAAGCAGAGAAAGACAATTATCAATGGTTTCTCTTATCTATGGAACATAAGAACTAGGAAGATCGGTAGGGGAAGAATATAAAAAAAAAGAAGGGGGGTAATCAGAAGGGGGAATGAAGCATGAGAGACTATGGACTATGAGAAACAAACTGAGGGCTTCAGAGGGGAGGGGGTGGGGGAATGGGATAGGCTGGTGATGGGTAGTAAGGAGGGCACGTATTGCATGGTGCACTGGGTGTTACATGCAACTAATGAATCATCGAACTTTACATCAAAAACCAGGGATGTACTGTATGGTGACTAACACAATATAATAAAAAAAATTTTTTTTAAAAAGAAGTGGCTTTAGGTTCTTCATACTTAAAATACACATGACAAAACTTTGATAATATTATCCACTTCTTATTGCATAGCCTTGATCTTCTGTGCAAAAACAACCTGACCTCTATTCTCTGATTAATTTAAAAAAGAAAGTTCCTGACTGAGAGATGGCCGGAGAAGAAGAGAATATGGGGGAAAAGACAATGGAGAAAAATCCTGTCTTTGTGGCATTTGAAATTAGGCCATTACCATGACTAAATTCTCACAACTTTTTGGATTATCAATCAGCTGTCTTCTTTCAGTCATGGTATCTGCAAATTAGTGAGGTTCTTCAGCTAATGTAAATACCTTTCATTTTTATTTGTCATTATCCATTTTTAAATGAAGGATTCAATCTCTGGTAATAGCTGCTCAGATTGATTCTCTTATCAGTTTTCCCAAAACGGGCTAAATTATCTTTCAGAAATAGAATTGACAAATTCTTGGAACTTAAATCAACCAAAACACAAAAGTATTTGTTTTGTTTCATTTGTTTTAGTGTGAATATATAATACTTTAAAAGAAACACCATATGCAACTCAATTAATATGATTCATAGAGTTGTCATTAGAAATTGGCCAATAATCATGCTGAAGTAAAACAACTTTTATTTTGAAAATTACCAAATGTTGTTCTTTTTTCTTGTTATTATTTATTCTCTGCCTCTTTTCTCAGATTAATTGATGATGGTAAGACTAAAACAAATGAATTTATGAAGAAAGAAAAAAAGAAAGAAAAGAAGCGAGGATGATAAAAGAGTATAAATACACAGCCCATATAAACTTACGTAGTTGCAAACATTAAATTTGGTTCTAAGGACTCTGACAGCATAAGCAAAACAAGGGAGATATGGACTATTATGCAGTTCTTATTATTAGATAAGAAGAAACACACTAGTTCCTCAGGAAAGCAAGTGTATTTTTCTTGTATTAATTTCTCAAGGAAATCACAGTGACGGGGCCTCATACAGGAAACACTGAGTGACGTCATACACAGTATATTCAACTGGAGTTCTTCAGGCAAGGACACCACACGGAGCCCCTCTTAGAAATCAAGGGCACAAAATGAAAGTGCAACTGTGTTTAGGCAATTTTAAGTCCAAATATGAAGCTTTCTGCGAGTTCAGCTCGACTGGGGGCATGAATGGAGTACTTAACATTTAGACTACTCTTTTGTTGAGGCTGGTAACAGACACTTTAAATGTTGCCTTTACAGTGGGGACATAGAAGGCCAGTGGTATGATGAAATGGTTGAAAGCAGATCCATTATTCTCGACCAAGAGACTCAACCACAGCGTAAGGATCTATCACAACCAAGCTACAGGTGAGCAGTGGTTACACTCTTCATTGATGGCTCTCCCACCTCCCCCAGACCTGTATTCTTTTTTAATTTTTATTTTTAATTTTATTTTTTATTTTTACCTGGAGGTAAATACAGACACGGCTTATTTAAAGTTATTTCCAGCACATAGAGAATTGAAAATGCACCTTCTGCAACAGAGAAGATTATATACTTGGGACCTACCCAGTGGGGATCATCCCCATGGAGCTGCGCAGACTGGGATTGGAATGGCTCTGGGGCACAAAGCATCCTCAGTCAGTGTTGCAAACAACTGATGATTTTTATAATGTGAGTTTTGTGATGTGGTGTGACTGGGTCTCATCCAGAGGAAGCCAAGTGCCTATGACCCTTGCCTAGATTGTGCTTTCCTGAACCCTTCTCCAGAATCTGGGTCTCAGAACCAGGCCTGTTACTGATCAGCACAGTCAACGCTGATGTCCCTACAGAGATTGAATGTACTTCTGTTTTTAGAATATAATGTAATATTTAAAATTAAGTTTAAATTTTAGCAAGTTCCTTTCTCTTTCCTCTCATATACTGTCCTTTTGACCTAAATGGGGCTCTCTTTCTACCCAAAAAGACCTTCCCAACCAGGAACTAGATAGGCAAGGTCCATGGTTATTCAAACACAGTGAGATAAATCTTTTTCAATTTATAAATGATTCATTGATAGGAAATACAGATGTCCTTCTTGAGAGAAGGTTAATAAGACAGTTCAGTATCAGGACACCTGGGTGGCTCAATCCATTAAGTATCTGCCTTCCTCTCAGGTCATGATCCCAGGGTCCTGGGATCGAGTCTCACATCAGGCTCCTTGCTCAACAGGAAGCTTGCTTGTCCCTCTGCTTACTGCTTCCCTTGCTTGTGCTCTCTCTCTCTCTCTGATAAATAAATAAATAAATAAATAAATAAATAAATAAACAAACAAATAAATAAATAAAATCTTTTTTAAAAAGACATTTGAGTATCTTCAGAACTACAAAGAATACTATATAAAGTATGAAAACTTTTCTGAAAACTAATACCGTTTGTTCAATTCAGTATTCAGTGGGCTGAGAGACATCACTTCAAGAGTTAAAGTGAAGGAAAAAGAGTTGTTCTTGAAAAGTCCAAGATAGCCCTCCTGATGGTGGTCCAAATCAGGCTAGATGGGTAAGTCAGCTTCATGCAAATGCACAATCCAAACCTGCATTTGACATCTTTTCAAAGGATCAAATTATTGAATAATATAAAATGTTGCTATGTTTGAGCTATTTTTAACATATCTTGATGATTTGGAACTTTCTAGATCATCTAGATGTGTATGCCCTGCCAGAATGAAGACAATAAGTGCACACTGATGGTTGCATATAACAGTGACTAGAATATTGATATATGTAAGTATAACCAAAGTACTGATTATGTAGGTAGTATTTCCCCATATTTATCCCATAGAGTGCTATTTAACATTATTAAATTTTGCATGCAAATAAATTTGGAAAGAAATATTTCATTTAATTTAACACAGCTCTTCTTAAGGAGAGCAACATGAAAACATTCTTCCTAGTACAAACTGGCTCCAGGTAAGGCATGAAAACATATCCTGCTGTTCAGGTTTCTGGAGACAATTATTTTCATTTCTAAAAGCAGAGGAACAAAATTGATGTTAAAAAGCTATCTAACTGGAGTCTAATATCCAAGCAGACAGTGCATTAGTTGCATTGGGAAGAGTAAAAATCAGCAAACATCTCTATCTCACTGGAAAGCGGATTTGGGATAGGATATGTTCTTGTTCAGTGAGCTGAGGAGCTTGGTGACAGTCTCCAGTTGGGCAGCCAACAATACTTTTACATCTGCCAAAAATGTCTCTTACTTCTAGGTACAAAAATCAAAATATTTGAAAATAAAATAAGCATAATACATGCCTGTGGGAATAATTCACATAATATTTAGGTAAATTTTGAAATGGTATAACTCAGAAGAGAGAACTTGTGAAAGCACAGGCTGGAGCTGTATTGCGCCCTTATTTATTGAAATTTGCAGGAAAGGTACAGTTGATGCTTAAAATACAGTCTCTTTGGTTTGGTCAGCTGCTGCTTTGCCCTTATTCTAAGGGCGGGGTACTAGAAATACATTCATCTCCAGATGATACACCTGGAAACCAGCCTAACAGAGAGATACATAGATTTGAAAATAAACAGGCTGGGGCTGATTAGGATAGAAAAGTTTCCAGAAGCTGATCCACGACACTCCTATCTAATAAGCACATTGAATTCTGCTGTTTTCCTTATCAAAAGTCAACCTAGAGCCAATGTGTGATCTGTCCAGGAAAGGCCAAATAACCCACCTATTTCCCATTGAATTGCATACTATTTTCATGACATTGATGAAGACTTTTTAACTTAGAATTCTTTACTAGTACTGCCAGTGTGCTGCCTGTCTAGCCAAAACTCACTATTTTCTTGAGTTCATTATTGCTGTTATTGTTGTGTATGATTTGTCTTTGAAGGGATCCCTTTAATAGGGGTTGGGAATCTTGGGGAACAGAGTCTATTGAACTATGGACATCACTCAATCGGAAACATAGGGACACAAATTGTCCACTTGAGGAAGGGGGACATCAAGCACCCTACCTCTGTTCTTTCTTAGGCTTTGCATGAAGCGAATACAGAAAAACTGGAGTTTTCTGAGTTCTTCCCTCTCTCTTCATCAGTAAGAGGTGGAAGATAAAGTCCAACCTAGCAGAAGCCAAGACCAGGGAGTGGAGTGACTGATAACAAACAAGAAAAGCAAGAAACAGATGAGAGTCCTGGAAGCATCACGGAAACATGAAGGAGTCTTTGGTTACACTCCATCACCCTGTTTGGAGAGCAGGGTGGGTTTCTGTGTGTGAACCTATCTGCCTCGGAGCCTTCACTTGGAGAGCGCCCATGTGTAGACAGGAAGTTCAGCCTTCAAAAGGCAATTAACTTGGACTTGGTAAACTTTACTGCAGTTTGAAAACATTCAAGATTATTCAAGTATATTTTAAATATATTGAATCAACTATGTAATTTAAAGTAACCTTCTATGGGTGGGAAGGGGAGAATTCACATCTGGTTACAGTCAACCATGATAGTGTTATTTCATAATATCATCTCCATGTACACAGCATTTTTTCCCCTTTTTAAGAGAGTATCCCAATTTTTCAAGAATAAACATTTGACTTCAAAAATCCTTATGGTAATACTTTTCAGATATGTCTGTTCAGATGAGTTTGTCATATCACCAGTCACATGTGGAGTTGCTATTGAACACTCACTGCAACAGAAATATATGTTCGTGGACTGATGCATTAAGGTTCTGGAAGAGAAGTAATGTGCTGGTATGCTAGGATATATTACAAGAAATATAAAATGAAATGTAATATTAAAGATTTTATTTGGGGAAAAATATTTAGAGGCATGAGAAAGGTTGGAAGAATAACAAATGAAAAAAGACACTTCAAACTTTACCAAATTGATGTGCCATATATGTGTAATGTTTCTCTTTAAAAATGTATTTTTAGTGCCACGAAAGTGCAGGCCTCTAAATTTCCAACATCTTTTAGATTCATGGGGCATTTGAAAGTATTTACAGTAGCTGGAATGCTTATATATTGTGCAAGACCTACTCTGGTTTCAAATGTTCTTGTTTGGACTTGGAAGCAAAATGGAGCATCCTTCTAATGGCACTAATGGGACTCTCTTTGCAAATGCTGATGTCATTTATGTTCAATGACTGTTGTAAGAATAAACCTGTGTGGGAACAAAAGACTGACATGAACATAAGATCTATATTTGTCAAGTCTCAGCTTCCAAAAAAATTTCAGAGACCACTATGAGAAACAACTTTGAAGCATGGAGTGCAAATGAGGTGCTATGCCCTTTTGTGGATAGCTGTTTTTTTCCACTTCACAAAGGGCTCAGAATCTAATGGTCATCATTGGCAGATGGGCAATATAGCATCAAAGGTTTCTGGGGGAGCAGGGCCATTGCCAGATTTGACACTAAATCTGTTTGTGGGTTACATTCCAGTGCAAGTGACATGAATCATGGAATGATGGAGAAAGTCATCTACTAAATGTTGCTTTAGCGATCTATCTTGCAACCAATTTGGAACGCAATCACGGGTGGCAAATTTTTTTAAGATAGCTGTGCTGGTATTTTCACACATAGAGGAAATGGCATGACTATAACAAATAAATAACTAAACTGTTAAAATTATTTTCTGTGTGGCATTCAGCTACTTGTGCAATGACACAGTACACAAGAACCTCCAGGATATCCATGAAGTTTCTTTGTAGAAACAAACCAGCCTAAGGGTATGTCTTGTGTTTTCCAAACACATAATGAGAGAGCATTAGTCATTTCTTTGCTGTCTTCAAAATGGCAACGGAGACTTCACTAGCTAAAGGAGAGACTCTGTCTTGCTGCATACTGGATAGGATAAAGGCTCAACCATTCCTGCTGATACTCTTCATGATTTCACCAAGAAACTGATGGCTGCACTTGAGGCTCTGAACAAGCAATAAGTGAAGGCTAAGGCAGGTTGTAAACTGCCTACTTGAGCATTGACAATATCCCTCAAGACAGAGAGAGAGGCCCTTGGCAAAGAATGGTAAAGAGGCATTTAAGAAACGCCCTTTCCAGTAATTAGTGGACTGTTGAGCTAATTGAACAGAAAATTCAATGTCCACACATGACAAAGAATACAGGCTTTATATAATTAGTTTAGGAAAGTCATTAACAACATCAGGAACAATAATAAAATTTAGCAACAAATTCTGTGGAGGGGGTAGAATTTGATTTCCAGAGTTGCTACATTATATCATTTAAAAAGTCTAGTTTTCAACAAAAAATATAAGACATGCAAGAAGTAACTATGGCTCATCCACAGGAATAGAAGTAGTCAAGAGAAGTTGTGAGGAAGCCCAGACATTGAACTTACTAGAAAAAGGCTTTAAATAAGATAATTTAAATATGCCCTTACAGCTGAAGGAAACCATGTCTAAAAAAATAAAAGTACGAGAATGATGTCTCATCAATTGCAGAATATCAACGAAGATAGAAATTATAAATATAACCAAATAGAAATTCTGGAGTTGAAAAGTACAGTAACTGAAATGAAAAATTTACTAGAAGGGAGAAGCTGCAGATTTGAGCCAGTAACAGAAAGAATTAGGAAGCTTGAAAATAGGTTAGCTGAGATACCAAATCTGAAGGACAGAAAGAAGAAAGAGTGAAGAAGAATGAAGAGTCTCAGAGACCTATGGGATACCATCAAGAGTACAAACCTATGTATAATGGGAGTCTCAAAAGGAGAGGAGTGAGAGAATGGGACAGAAAGAATATTTGAAGATATTAATGTATGAAAACTTTCCAAATCATGCAAAATATTAATCTACATATCCAAGAAATTCCAAATAGGATAAATTCAGAGATCCTAATCAAAACACATAATCAAACTGGCAAAGGCAAAGATAAACAGAGGATCTTGAAAGCAGCAAGAGAGAAGCAATTTATCTCATACTTGGAAGAATCAATAATATTAATAAGTCAAGCAGAGAAAGACAATTATCATATGATTTCTCTCATCTATGGAATATAAGAACTAGGAAGATTGGTAGGGGAAGAAAGGGATAAAGAAGGGGGGGTAATCAGAAGGGGGAATGAAGCATGACAGACTATGGACTCTGAGAAACAAACTGAGGGCTTCAGAGGGGAGGGGGTGGGGGAATGGGATAGGCTGGTGATGGGTAGTAAGGAGGGCACGTATTGCATGGTGCACTGGGTGTTATATGCAACTAATGAGTCATCGAACTTTACATCAGAAACCAGGGATGTACTGTATGGTGACTAACATAATATAATAAAAAAACATTAAAAAATAATATTAATAGCTAATTTCTCATTAAAAACCATGAAGACCAGAAGACATTGGGATAACATTCACAAAGTACAGAAAGAAAATGAGAATTCTATATCTAGCAGATTTTGTTCTTAAAAATAAGATTAAAGAAGAAATGAAGACATTTCCAGATAAACAAAGTTGAGAGAATGTGTCACAAGTAAACCTACCCTACAAGAAGTACCAAATAGAGCTCTTTAGGATGAAATAAAAGGACACTAGAGAGTAAATCAAATCCACATGAAGAAACAAAGAATGCTAATAAGGATAAGCACATAGGTGAATATAAAAGATAGTTCAAATGTATTTTTTATTTATAACATGTTTTTCCTCCTTTCTGATTTAAAAGAAAATTACATAAAAAATAATTACAAGTCTTTATGGCCATATGATATACAGATTTAACTTTATGAGAATAATAAAACAAAGGAGTGGGAAGAAGGAAAGGTTTGTACATTATTTGAATTAGTTGGTATTTATCCAAATGAGACTGTTAAAAATTAAAATGTTAATTATAATCCCCAGGGCAACCACTGAGACAATAATTTTAAAAATAATAAAAGAAATGACAAGGGAATTAAAATGATACATTAGATAATTTTTAACACAAAAGAAGGCATTATGGAGGAATAGAGAAACTGAAAAGATATCAGATGTATAAAAACAAAAAGCAAAACAGCAAATGTACCTTATTGACAATTATATTAAATGTAAATGGATTAATCCAATCAAAGAGCAAAGATTTGAAAAAGAAAAAAAAGTCCTACTATATGCCCTCTACAAATCACACTTTGGATTTATAACACAAATTGAATGAAAGTAAAAGGATAGAAAAAGATAATACTAGCCAAACAGTAATCAAAGGAGAGCTATAATGGATAGCCTGATAACAGAAAAAATAAACTCTAAGAAAAAAATTGCTGCTAGAGACAAAGAATGAAATTTTATAATGATAAAAGGGTCAGTTTATCAAGAAGGCATAACAGTTATAAACATATGTGTACCTAATATCAGAGCCCTAGAGTACATGAAGCAAAAACTGACAGAAATAACAGGAAAAATATACAATTAAACACTAATGATTGGGGACTTTGATACAGCTCTTTCAATGATGGTTAGAACAGCTACAAAGAATAATGAGAAAATAGAAGATTTCATAACACTATAAACTGACTAGACCAACAGACTCCACTTAATAACAGCAGAATGCATATTACTCTCAAGTTTACATAGAGACTTCTGCAGGATAGATGATTTTAGGCCATAAAAGACGTATCAAAAATGTAAAATAATTGAAATTGTACAAAAGATTAACATTCCATAAAATGACACGAAATTAGAAATCAACAGAAAAATTTGGAAAATGTATAAATATGTGGAAATCAAACTTAAATGATCAATAAGTCAACAAGGAAATCACAGAGGAAATTAGAAAATACTTTGAGATGAATAGAGACACCTGGGTGGCTCAGTCAGTTAAGTGTCCAACTTTTGATTTCAGCTCAGGTCATGATCTCAGGGTCATGAGATGGAGCCCCACTTGGGCTGGGTATGGAGCCTGCTTAAGATTATCTCTCTCTGCCTCTCCCCCTCCCCCTCCTGCTCATGCATGCACACACTGTGTCTCTAAAAAAATAATGAAAACAAAAAAAGAAAATACTTTAAGATGAATGAAAACCAAAATACAGGCTTCCAGTTATGGAATGAATAAATCACAAGAATAAAAGGCACAGCATACGGAATATAGTCAATGATATTATAACAGTGTTGAATGGTGACAGATGGTAGCTATGCTTGTGGCAAGCATAGCATAACATATAGAGAAGTTGAATCACTATGTTATATACCTGAAACTAATGTAGAACCGTGTGTCAGTTATACTCAATTTTTAAAAATACATGTCAAAATATATGAGGTGCAGCTAAAGCAGTATAGAAGGGAAATTTATGGCTCAAATATACATTAAAAGGGAAGAAAGTCTCACATTAATAACCTGATGTTCCATCTTAAGAAACTAGGAAAAGAAGAGCAAACTAAACTAAAGGGAAAAGGAGAAACAAGTTATAAATATTAGAAACTAAATAAATGAAATAGAGAATAGAAGAACATTAGAGAAAACCACCAAAACCAAAAGTTGGTTCTTTAAAAAAGATCAACAATTATAAGAAACCTTAAGCTAGAGCTCAAATTATTAAAATCAGGAGTGAAGGAAGGCACATTACTACTGATCTTAGAGAAACAAAAAAGGATCTTAAAGGAACACGGTAAACAATTGTATGCCAACATTTAAGATAACCTACATGAAGTAAACAAATTCCTAAAAAGATACAAACTATCAAAACTGAGTCAAGAAGAAAGAAAATCTGACTACACCTATAAAAAGTTAGGAGACTGAAATAGTAACAAAAATTTACCACAAAGAAACTCCCAGATACAAATTGCTTCAGTGGTGAATTCTATCAAAAAAATTATTATTAGCAATACTTCACAAACTCTTTGAAAAAACAGAAGACAAGAAAACATTTAACAACTTTGTCTATGAGGCCAGCATTCCTGTTTCCAAACTCAGGCAGACATCACAAGAAAGGAAAACGACACACTAGTAGTAACCCTTATAAATAAAGATGCAAAAATCTTAAACAAAATATCAGTAACCGCAATGCAGCAACAGGTAGAATGAATTCTACATCATGGCCAAGGGGAATTTATCCCAAGAATGCAAGATTGGTTAAACATACAGAATTTAATCCATGTACTGCATCGTATGAATAAAATAAAGGACAAAAAACATATGATTGCTTCTATAGTAAAAGCATTTGACAAAATCCAACATCGTCTATGATTAAAAAAAACCCACTCCACTAAGAATAGAAGTGAAGTTCCTACCCTGATAAATGGCATCTACGAAAAAAATCACAAGACTGAAAGCTTTCCTGATAATTTAGGATTAGGAAAGGATGTCTGCTTTTACCCCTTCTATTCTATATTGTACTGGAGATTCTAGTCAAGGAGGTTGGGGAAGTAAAATAAATAAAAGACATCTAGATTTGAAAGGAAGAAGTAAAACTATTTTATTTGCTTATGACGTGATCTTTTTCTAGAAATCCTGTGGAATCCACACATATAAAAAAAGGATTAGTGCTAATAAACAAGTCTAGCAAGTTTGCAAGACACAGGATCATATACAACATTAATTGTATTTCTGTACATTATTTTCCTGTCACAAAATACGTTTTCCCCATAGAGAGTTTGCATAAGATCTCCTTATCCACAAAATCTAAACAATTATACTTTCAGGCACTGTAAGGACACTCAGGTTTGCAAGAGACCCAGAAGCTCTATTAAAATGAATCAGTCTTCATTACTTGACATTGAGCTCAAACTAGTATTTGTCTTTGACAGAAAAACAAACAAAACCAAAAATAAAATGTATTAATCTGTTTGGACTGCCTTAACAGAATATCATAGACCATGTGCCTTATACGGGAGAAATTGTATTTCTCACAGTTCTAAATGCTGTGAAATTTGAGATCAAGGTACCAGCTGATTCATTTCCTGGAGAGAGCTCGCTTCCTGGCCTGTAGATGGTCACCTTCTCAGCGTCTTTACACCGCAGAGAGAAAACCATCAAGCTTTCTTGTGTTTATTCTTATAAGGGCACTAATCTCATCAGGAGGGTTCTACCCTCTGACCTCATCTAACTCTATCTCCCACATGCCCCCTCCCCAGATGTCATCACATTGGGGGTTAGGGCCCCAACACATGAATTTGGGGGGTGGATGGTCACAAACATTCAGTCCACGACACAAAACAAACTACTTGAATCTAGAAACGCTCTGGTTACCTTTATCCAAAGTTTCTTTTTTTTTCTTTTGTTTTCTTTTTTTAAGCATCCTCTGGTTTCCAACAGCAATTTCAGGAAATCACCTGATCTGGTGTCCATGAAGAACCCATTTCTCCTTGAGGGAAGGAATTTTGTGCATGTTTGGCTAACTAACACCAAACAAACCGTCTAAGACAAAGACAATATTACTCAAGTCTGAAGAGCTCTTTTCTGTTTTCCATTATAAACTAAGAAATAGAAGGCTCAAGATTCTATTATTGAAATATTAAGTAACATGTACGGTCCTGTTTAGAAAGTATCAAACTGTATTAGATAGTATTTACTCAGCATCAGTAGTACTTTTAGCAGCATGAGCAGTGCAGTGGAAAGTTTCAAGTGACGATTGGTCCAATGTTCATTTCATTAGGCTCGACTGTTAGGCTCCATGAATTTTGTACATGAAATAAAACACCAAAGTTGCACTGTGAAGATGCCATTTAAGAGGTGATAAGAAACTGTCCAGTTTCCTTATCTTGACGTCTGGTTCAGCTACTTCCTCCTCTCCACTCTGAACTGGAGGTTATTGAGTCTTTTGCAAAGCACAAGCCCAGAAGGTCCTTTGCTAGGGAGTGAATTCTGGGACTCTGAGGGGCTTTGCAGAGATGAATGCACTGATTGCATTCTGCACATACTAAAGAGCGAGTCAGAGAGACTCATTCCTCTCCCTGAAGGGATTCAAATTGAAGGCGTCATGCAGAAACCAGTTTTTACATGCGAGGAATACCATGCAGGCTCATCCTATGAGAAGCCATTCTCAATGTGAATGTTGGCGTTTGGCTATTATCAGAAAGCTTTAAAAAGTCCAAAAAGAGTAAAAAGTCAAGATTCACTCAAGAAAAAGTAAAATCATTCTAAGAGAACAATCAAGGGCATCCTCTTATAACCCAGAGACATCACTAAGCTTTGCAAACTGTGACCTGCTACAGTTCTCTTCCTTCCGAAACACAGACCACATAGAGTTCTGGGCATAAGCATTAAACTTAGAGAAACTTACATACGGTGCACTACGAGCCATGGCCACGAATCTGCATTGCAGTGTAATCATGTGACTGGACAGTGTATAAATAAATTATGACATTACCGTAGCGTGGTATATTGTGGTAAAAATAATTGTATTGCAGTTGCACACAACAACTTGAAAGCATCTTAGAATGTGAGTGAAGAAAGAAGTTCACCTTTACTGAAGTATTGATGATACAGAATTAATAATTAACAGGCACCACCCTCTATGTTTCCTTCCTCTGTTCTCACCACCTAAATAGGTTATGAATTTCTTGGGCATGTGGACTGTTTTATTCAAAGCCTTATATTCGACCCCCAGAGGTGGTAGTCCCTTGTTGAAGTGTGCCCTGTAACGGGTACGTAAATAAAGCAGAGAGCTGAGATCCTTGGACCCAGGCCGATGGCTGATGGGCTAATCCTCCAATCTACTGGGCAGTCTTCCTACACAGTTTAAACAGAAAACTAAAAGAACCAAGCTACCTTAGTTGAAGGCCAAATGTGGAAGTTCATTCGCAGCAGGGAAAAGTCTCCATTCATGGTTCAGAGAGATCAAAAACTGTGACCTCAAGGATGACTCAACTGACTTTGAAGAAGTGTAGTCTAGAAGAGTTGTGAGGACTCACTTAGAGAAGATAACTCAGAATGGGGTCTACAACTCCAAGGATACAGGCAATGATGGACTGGAGAAAACTGCAGATTTAGAGAACAGATTGGTGGTCCCAGAGAAGAATTTTGACCAACCAATGCTTGTACCTTGGAGAAGGACAGATTGAGGGACCTGCATATTTTTAACCAAGTTAGCAACTATTTTCTACCTTTTTAAAGTAAAAATGCAAGCTTCATTTGCACTAATGATTATCACATAATTATTGAGCGATAATTCTCTGGCTAAGTGTAAATGTGCTCTGAATGAACGAATGGTGCAAAAATGTGGTTAATTATTATTAATGACCAAACTAATATCACAATTTGAGTTAAACTTCTGGTCAAAACTTCTTGTGACCTTGATTTACTGATTGTCCAAGGGCATTTTTCCCACCAAATATCTCCTGCATGTAGTATCTTCAATATACAGAGCAGACAATTCTGTGATGTCCTCCGGCAGTCACTTTTTGCCAAGCAAGTATGGTTTTTAAAACCAGGCAAGGGATCAGGGGTTATGAGTTCCTATGAAAGCCGTACAGGATGTGCACTCTGAATGGAAGATTATTTATCTCTTTCTTCTCCTTCTTCACACGTAACAGGCTAAGGGGTTTCCTTAAACTCCTATCCTAGAGACTCAACTGAATCTCAGATGTGTTTGCTATGACATCTACCTCCCGACCCCTGCTCAGCTTTCCAACCTTCCCAGGAGCATATATGGAATGTCCTTGCACCAGAGTGCCCACTCTGGGGTCTGTCTGGTAAAGAGCTGGGCACTTTCAAGACAGCTCAGGGGCCAAATCTCCCATTGGTGATTATTCACGTTGTGCCTGCTTGTATAAAGCAGCCAAAGAGCAGTAAACACAGAGGGGAAAAGGTAGAGGCCTATAAAGAAACTTGTTTGGGGCAAGTCAGTTACTTGTGACATTTACTGCAAGGTAAATTGCATTTGCCATTATCATAAAGTTGCTAACTCCAATTTGAGGTAAGAGCCAGGGGCACCTATTTACTAACTCAAAGCTCACCAGGAGTCTCCTTGAATACGGCTCATTTTTGAAATTAAAGATACTGGTGGTTTTGTTTTGTTTTTTTTCCAGAGAAGAGACAGTCGTGGTGGACCTGGATACTCAGTGAGGAGAGCCAGTGTTTTGTTGCTTCTTTTCAAGCATGCTTGTGATTTCAGTTTTGCCTGAGGCTGCTGTCTTGGGCTCCTTGGCAAGGATCAAGAACCGTGCCCCGTGAGTCAGGGTCTGACTCCTGAGACATGAACTCTAAGGTGGGTTGCAAGAGCCACCTGATGGAGAACAAAGATGTTTTTTTCCAGAAGTGCCCAAGTCTTAGCAGGCACAATCAAAGGGATGAAGCGTTCACCCACCACTCTTCCTAACAATATCTCCTCTTGTGAATCAGGGCTGGGCTGTGGTGCCTCGTCCACCAGGGAGACCAGGTGGGATGTCTTCTCCCCTGGTCAATTCTACAGAAGCACTGGAGTATGTGGCAGTCATTTTACTAAGTCCAAAAGGGGTCCCCGGGAGACCAATTCACAATCCAAATCAGAGAAACGCTTAAACCTTTATCATCCATGAGCCTCTCACCCCTCAAAACCCTGACAAAAAAATCAAGTGTCTCCCTTCACAGGTATGGATAACCCTGAGGAAACAATCCAGGTGATGATGAGATTTTTTTTTCTTCTTAACATATCTGAGCAAATATAGGAATACCTTGAATCTTCTTTGAATCTGCATATTAACTGACTCTAATATGATTTATATTAATATTTTGGATATATGTAACTTTTTCCAGGTGGAGAGAAAAAGATGGTAATATCATGTGGGACGTTCCAAATAAGCAGGTGGGCCTGCCACCCCCTTATTGTGACATTGTCCTTTTCTGCAGTCGGGAGTCTTCCCTCCCATGATAATTAGCCATACAGGCACACACACAATCCTTCAAAGCACAGTGGACAACCTCACTTTCCAGCTGGAGCCCCTGAGAGACAGGAGAATACAACTACCACTCCCAGAAAGAAGCCGGTCATTCTGGAAGCAGCAGCGGCCTTGGCAGCAGGCTGGGAAATGTGGAGGCGGCTGCTGGCGCCTTTCCTGACTGGGCCCTTCTCCACTGGCTGTGGCGGCTATTGGACATGACGTTGCTGCCCACACCAAACCTGGTCTCTCAGAGCCCACCTCCTCTCCCTGAGGCCTTGAACCTGAGCCCTGCCAAGCCTCAGAACAACTGTTCACCCCAGCAGAAGGTTCCACCTACCCCTGCCTCTCTCACCCCACTGATACTCTGTTTCAGAGATCTTGTAAATCCCCTTCACCAGGACGTTTCCACCCAGATGACTTTCAACAACTTGGAACTTTGAAAACCTGGATTCAGGGACCTGAGTCTCCCTGCCTTTAGGAGGTCCTGTAGTCCATGTGCATATTTACCCACACTCTTCTTAATGTTATCTTCTCTTGTGAAAAAATAAAAAAAATTAAAATTTCACCTTGCCAGCACTGCTAAAGCAAGTCTTACAACATTACTATTTTCTGTATATGTTAGTGCATTTCCATCTCTCTAGAGAACTGGCAAATGCAGAAGGTGTCAGTAATGCCCAACCTGCATTGGGATACATGGGCACAGAGGTCCCCAAGGTCACCCAACCCAGGGACATTACCCTGGGGGTCGGCATCAACCTATCTACTTCTAGCCTGGGTTCTTTCCTCAAGGGGGGCTCAGAGCAAGGCTGCAACAGGACTATAATTCAACAACCATCCAAATAAACATGTTGTGCATTTCTTTTTTTTAATTATCTTACAAGGCTTTCAGATAACAAATGTACTAAGTACTTAATTCTTAAAGCCACTTATCTTTCATTTACCTCTTGGCCACATCCTCTCACACTATTTATCCTTTTGTCTCTGATAACAACTATAAAGACCTATCCTTTCTCTTTCATCTGGGAATCTAGGGACATCCTAAGGCCAAACAAGATTTGCCAATTAATAATCAGGGGTGATAATTTTCTTGCAGGGCAACAATGGTGGAGAAGAAAGAAGAAACCAAACCAATGAACCAGCCAACTGAGGACAAGAAAAAGAAACCACAATTCATGTTTAAGGATCTGACATAAGCTCCTGCAGACAGGAAGTTGCTGCCAGGTGGACTGAGTGAGAGTGCATCCTTCCGGCCATCCCTGAGGAAAAGCCCTATCCTCTCCTTCAGCCCTTTCTATTTGGCAATATCAGCAGGTACAGGGCAGGTGGCAACAAATGTGGAACTTTCCAAGGCTTCTCATGACATTCTGGTTAATCTCATTCACAGTTACCATATATCCTCAAATGATGTATTCTCCTCACAGATGAGGCCAAATCAAAGAAAGAAATATTTGTAACAGCATGGTATATGCCAGATGTGGGCACTTAGGAAATGAGAGTGACCAACACACCATTCCTTCCCCAGAGAAAATAACAGTCTAGCAGGTATGCTAGACATATAACATTTTCTTTTTTTCTTTTTTCTTTTTAAAGATTTTTATTTATTTATTCGACAGAGACAGAGACAGCCAGCGAGAGAGGGAACACAAGCAGGGGGAGTGGGAGAGGAAGAAGCAGGCTCACAGCAGAGGAGCCTGATGTGGGGCTCGATCCCATAACGCCGGGATCACGCCCTGAGCCAAAGGCAGACACCCAACCGCTGTGCCACCCAGGCGCCCCGACATATAACATTTTCAATCCTAGGTCATAATGGATGAATTCTAGAATGTATAGGAGACTGAGCATACATAGGAACCTTTAATCCAACAGAGGAAGTGGGAGAAGGTAGTCAAGGAAGACTTCCTAGAGAAGGTGTTCCTAGGCTGAGTTATAAAGGACAAATAGGGGACTCTGTAAGAACAACTATGGATAAAGGGAGAGGCATGAGCAAAAATAATTGGTCAGCAGGATACGTTCTGGGAATTAGAGGTGATGTTAGAACAAAAGATACAAAGGGACCGATAGAAGAGCTATGGGAGATGGGCTCAGAGAATCAAGGAAGCCAGGTTGTGGGGGGCCCGAATACATTCATAGGTCTAGGGCTTTGTGAGTTACACAAAAGGGAGGCACTGAAAAGTTTTACACAAGGGAGTGATGAATCTTCTAAGAACAATCTGAAAAATGAATTTGGGGGAATGGGTGGTATAGAAGGAGAAAACTGGTATAAGACCTGTCAATCAGTTATTAAAATATTATGGCTAAGAGATCATAAAAACTGAATTAAAAACCCCTAGGGATGAGATTATTTGTGAGGTAAAATTTATAGGACTTTCTGAGTGATTAAATGGAAAATGGAGACATAGGATTCAAAAGTAACTTCCAGGTATCTGACTGGAGTGACTCAGTTGACAACTGCACCAACAAACAACAGGAGGAAGCTCACTTTGAGAGAAATAGGAGTGTTAGGTGGGTTGAGTTTGAAGTGGCTGTGGCGCATCCAGGTGGGGGTGTCTAGTAGGCGTTGGGTGGCCATATGAGTATGGAGCGTGAAGAAAGGTCACGGTAACAGAAATGAACGTGTGAGTCATCTATACCTAAAAGGTGGGTAAACGTATGTAATTCAATGAGCTCATTCAGGAATGAGGAGAGAGGAAAGACAAACTCTGGAAAACCCCAACAGTTAAAGTGGGTGGCTCTCCATTCCTATGAAGTAAATCAGAGTGTTTAGGATAACCTTTCTCCCATCACCACTTTTGAGGGGATTTCTTTATTTGTTCAGAGTTCCCCCAGGCACCAGATCTTTTGGCCAATGACAAACACTGGAATCAAACAATAGCATAAAAATTTAAGCATGAGATGCTGGATAATTGAACATAATAATAAAAAGAATTTAAGCATTACCTCTCCTTGTGAAATTTAGACTCTAAGGGACTCTGGCTGCTTCAGTATTTTAATACCAAGAGAAGAACCACTAAGAATGAAATTTCAGGCATAAAGACTTTTGAAGGCACGATGGACATCATGGAGTTCATTCTCTCTTCTCTCCATTCTTGTTACATCTTTTTATTCCAATCATCCTCACCCAGGATTCTGGTCTCATTCAGTGGGTGCTATGCATTCCACCCTGCAGAACAGCTATAAGGCTTGACAAGTGACAATGTCTCTAAAACAGGTAACTTATCCCCATGCTAATTTGGGTCTCCTCATGTAGGCATAGCCTTCTTGTTTTAGTAGGTTAATAGAGTTCCCATATTTTCCCCTTTCTCATTAAAGATTTCGGGGGATGGGGTACGTGATAAAGACTTTTGCCCCCACCTATTTCATTCTGCTGTCTTCAGCTCATGGCTAGGCATTTCCCACTTCCCCTTGCGATCACCATCTGACTAATCTCTCTCCAATGGGAAGAATTTCTGTTTCTCAGTAATAGGATAGGTGCTCTCTACATCCCTGAAGTCCTTCCTTTAGTGACTTTCATCCTTGCACTGCCCCAGAGCAATATGAAACAATGGTTGAGGTAAGAAGACCCATCTGGCACTCAGGCAGCAACCTTGGGTACCCCATGTGGGTAATCATTCTCTTTGTCATGTAGGAAACATAACGGGAGGTACTTGGCAATGATATGAAAATAAGTTTCCCCCATATTCTAGTATCTTCTGATACATCCTACCTTCCTGATTTGGTTTGCGCTAACTTTCAATTGGTAGAAAATACACTTTCCCAACCCTGCAAATATCCAGATCACCTAATTCTCAACTTTCTTATTCTGCAGTTTTCATGTAAAAGGGCAACCTTCCACAAAATGGTACTCTTCTTCCTCTGATTTCAGATGTGCCAGCTTCAACATAGGCTTATTTAATGCTGCCGGGGCCTTTATTATCTTTTTTAGAAGTCCACAAAAAGTGGTTCCACATGTTCCAATATCCTGAACGTCTCCTACCACATTCCCTAAGACAGCAGCGTTTGCAGGCATACGGTCTAAGGTCTAAGACACAGTAGTCTGGGACATGGCTACAGCAATGAGTAACTTGATTCACCAACTGCTACGCTGTAAACAGGACTTCTCAATGCCTTCCACTCCACTCCCTCAGCTTAGCATTGTCATAATTTAGGGTCAACTACTAGACACACGCGTGTTAATGATTTGTGTGTAAGTCAAGATCCTCTCTGTGCTAGACTTCCTAAATAGGGGGTGTCAAGCATAGACACTAATTGACTCACAAAACTTGAGAGTCCAGAAATACACCTGATTTTGCACGTGACTTTACAAAACAAAGTGAGAGTCCTTGTCCCAGTAGTTAGCAGCCTTGTCTAAAGATACACTAATCACTGTGGCAAAGGGGACGCAACTTGCTCTTTGGGCCATGTACTATACCCTTGGGATGAGTGTGGAACCCCACCCAGACCCTCACGACTGAAGGAGGAGGAGAGGAGAATCCTTCGATAAAAATTGGTTATGTAGGAAAAGCAACGTGGCCTGAGCAAACTCAAGAATAAGCAACAACAAAACACTGGAAAAAGAAATCTCTATTCAACAGCTCTTTTAGTCTCGTTTTCAAATGTCTTTTATTTTTTTGTAATAGTTTGGATTATTATTAAGCAAATATTTATTCCTTCCCTTTCCCTGTGTGAGTCAAGTTTGTCTTCCTGACCGCCTGATGCTCAGCTTAGCCGAAAATTTTCTCTAGCCGATGGCATGTTAGTGGACAGGACGTGAAGCGGCCTTACCTGCGTTTGTGCGTTTCGCCTTGGCCCTTGCGCTTTGGTAGTGAGCCGTCAGACGAGCAGGCTGCAGACAGGGCCGCCTGGGTCCCGGGATGGGCCACATAGAGCAGATCTGACTCCAGTCCACGACCTCAGGTCAAGCCACCTGGATGAGTCCATTCGAGATGAGCTGCAGGCCGCCTGCGTGACTATAAAAGGACAAGCGCTTGTGTTGAAGCTGCTACTGAGTTTTGAGATTGTCAGGCCGCATTGTTTTGGCAACAACTTATGAAGACGTTTTTGCTATAGATGCTCCAGAATGTCTTTGTAAATGCAGAACTTCTGTCTAAATGCACGAATACAGCACGAAAGAAATTATCTTGAAGTCGCATGTACAGAGCAAGGGCGTTGTTTTTATTTAGAAGGTCTGTTTACTTTGGGTGGGCTAATACAGATTTGGGGGGGGGTGGGATATTCTCAGTTCTAAGAGGTACCTTTTTCCACGCTAACATTTCTGTCCCAGGATGTGTTCTTAATCAGTGTGCATGAGGCCTCGTTGGTGGATAGTAGTTTCTCCGTATCCTCGGCCCCACCCTCAGTCGTGTGTCCTTTAAAGGTAGACTCAGTGGGTCTTGCCGTCCATCCGTTCAGAAGTCAGGAGGCACACGCAGGGTTTGGCTGGACAGGAGCCGATGAGGGTCGTGCTCGCCGACTGGTGTGTTAAGTGGCCAAGCAGAATATGGAACATTGAGAGAGTATGAGTTAACTGAGTCAAGCGAAGTCGTATTCTGTTGGGAAAGCTAAACAGTGAAGTCCACACTGCGGTGTGGGTGAAGTCAGCCTTTCTTGGATGTGCCTAATTGCCTGAATGCATGGTTTTTCAGAACCCAGATTACTGTATCATGTAGTGACAAAGCAATTATTTTTTATTTGGAAATCGTTCAGAACAGTTATTATCAAATGGCCATCTTGACAGTAAAAAAAACTGCATGCGTGGTCCCGTCCAGCATGGGAAACCACACCACAGAAACCCATGATGGATGGGGTTACTCGGTTGTCACCTTGTGAACGCTGGCAATTGTCAACCGAAACAAAAGTTTAGCTTCAGTTTATCAGATATTAAGCTGCTCTGTTTGATTGCAGTTAGTCAACAGTTTCAGCCGCCGAGGTTTTCCCACGGAACGATATTATAATTGGGTGGATAATTGGGGGTTGTGTTCCTGACCAAGGACTCAGCAAGAAATAAATCATAGATATAACCAACAATGTGTCATACAAGCAAGATACAACAACCATAAACCTCCAAAATCATTTGAATTAGTAAAATTATGATCCCAGTGCCATAAAATGGGCAAGAATTTACCAATAATACATAAAATACAAGCTTAATGTATCATAAATTTGGCCAATCCCAAACTAATAGAAAAATAACTGTTGTAAACATCGAGTTAAGACTTTTGTGGGATGATGTGTATGGCCCTAAGTCTCCAAGAAAAGAAAAGCAAGCTGTCACAGTAAATTTAACTGATGCATTCTTTATTCCTCAATAAATTCCAGTGCTGTAAATATGTCCAGTAAAAGCCAATATTGTTTCTTGAAATGCAAGACTTTGGGGAAGGGTGTTTAGGACAAAACACCACTAGACCTTAAATTTAAATTGCCGACATTTCCCTCGATCTCCATATATAACTAGCCGGCACCTGTGTGTACATGCGTACATACACCCATCCCCGAACACAGGGATGTGAGAAACAACACTCAAGAAAACTCCTTTTCATGGTTCCTTCATGCTGGTGGTTCTTACCTAAACATAAATTTTCTTGACATTTGGGAATGTCTAGAGACATATTTGGTTATCCCCATGGGGTGATGTTCCCGGCCTCTAGTGAGCAGAGGCTGGGGATGCTGCTGAACACCGTGCCGTGCACAGCACAGGCCCCTACAAGAAGTTATCCAGCTGGAAATGTCAACGGGGCCAAAGGTGAAAACCCCGCTTTACACAAAAATTTGTGTTGTAGCAAAAAGATGTGGATTCAGCCATTCGGCTTACCTGATAATTCTTGATCATCTGTTTGCTGCTCGATAGGAAGTGGTTCTTAGCAGCAGCCCAACCACCCTTAACCTGCAAAGAAAGCAACAAACTTGATTGATTTGTTCGTCACTGTGATACCAGTCTAGTGCCCGGCACATTTTTGTGCTTCAATGAATATATGTGAAATAAATGAACAAGGGAATGGAAAGAGGAAGAAAGAAAGAAGGAAAGGAGGGAAGAAGGAAGTGGATGGTGCCCGGGCTGACGTTGGCTTGGTTTTGGTCAATTTGCTTTCCTTTCATTTACTGTCTTCCAGAAAAACAATAGGCACGGGTTCAGCTAATATTTACTGTTTACTAATTGCTATTATTGATAGCTTCTTGTATTGAACGTATCATATTAATGGTAACTAAAGGACTCCAAGTGTTAGTAACGATCGCTATGCAATTGTTTTCGTAGCTGCTCATGAATAGAAGACTGTAAAATAATGTCATTGACTTTCGGCCTCGATGGCCCGCAGTTTAGAAGATTATTTTCCAAAAAAGCAATCACAACATCTAAGTAACCTAGGGCTTCATGAAAGGTTTCAGTGGGCTGTATTGTTTGCTCATTTGCATTGTTTTGCTTTGTCTGTTGTTCATCGTCTTTGGTCTCCTGGCCTTTCCCCGCCCCTAAGCAATATCTTGAAGCAAGAGTCACCAGTGGCTACTTTGAGGGAAGTGTTCAGGAAGAATGGAAAGTTGGGCCTACGGGCCATGGCCCCAGGGAAGAGGTTGCTAAGGGGAGGGGGCACAATGATATGTATTAATAAAGCCCAGACTTACTCTTATTTTTAGCAGTCTATTATCAGAACCTCCTCCTCTTTCTTTCCTTAAATCACAATCCAGTGTCAGCATGGTCAGTGTCACAAACAAACAAATGAAACCCTACAAATGTCTCTGTAAAGCCATTTTGACTTTTCCTAGAGCCTCATAATTTCTACACGTCAAAGGTAATCATTAAATAAATGCCAAATTAGGAAATGTGGTTGGTATCTACCGTGCGCCGTGGACTGCACTGGGTATTTGGACACAAAGAAAGTGTGCTTTCTGCTCTCCACGAAAAGCAACATGGGATTAAGGTAAATAGTAAGCACCGCTCAGTAGGTGGCCGAGAGGTGAGTGAACTAAGCAGCCGCATGCATTTCCAAATTCACCCAAACTGGCTTTGGTCAGGTCGGGCAGTCAGTCCCTCGGTTGGTGTTTAGGCGCACAGAGGGCCATCCGCACTTCTCATCACTTCTAAATGTCATTATGTCCCCTCTAGGTTTGCACTGCAACCACACTGTAAATACAGATCAGGTTTATCTCTCATTATAAAAATGGTCCATACTCTTATAGGCATCTATAGACGGGCTTCTCACCGTCCCTTAGACCCAACACATGATAGGTTAACTACTTCCTGCAGATAGCAAGCACCAGCTTAGGTTTATACTTCTTGCTATTCTCCAGTAAATGCTAATTTTCTCAGACTGGGCATTTTGCCGTCTTTATCATATTTGGCCCTAACATTCATCATCCTTGGTCTTAATCACCTTTCTACAGCTTGATACACATTTCTTAAGCCTATGATAGCTTCAAGTCTCAGACACTCCGTCTACTCAATGGGCTCTTCACAGAATTTTCCCTTGAGGGCAATAGGACTGGGAAAAGCACTTTTCATGTCAAACATGAAAAAAACACAAACAGCAAAGCAAACAAAACAAAACAGAACAAATCCTACCCCCGTTCAATTTAATGCAGGAGCAGCTGGATTGGATTGAAATTTTCCAACTCCCTCTTGTCACCAGCTTCTAACAAGGAAAATGAAAAGCGAGTTCACCTGTCGAACCCTGACTCAAGGAGTCAGCTGGTAACGTGAGCACATCCCTGCAAGACGCCCCTGGGTGGACCCCTGTCTAACCAAGTTGCTGTTTTTAGACTCAGACACGCTGGCTCTAAAAGCCGCCACTCTGTAGGAATTTCATACAGACTAGTTTAGTCTTCTGAAAACCTTCCTGATAAAGCCACTAGATGAGTCCAAACTACCTCATAACCTTGGAGCCCGCCTGCCTGGAAGGTGCCAGAATAACCAGAGAAGCGGCCTCGTTGAAATCTCTCGTGAAACATCTGGAAGCAGATCTGGAAGCAGGTAAGAACGAGAAAACAGAATCCCAGATGAAGTTCTACAGAAAGGAAAGCCAAGCAAAGGCCACCATTGGCAAAGAACTCTTGAAGGATAGGTCTCCGTCTCACGCTTTCCTCCCCGGGATGTCGCAAGGAAGACAGCGGCACGCACCTCGGTGACCAGCTCTGACGGTCATAAAATAAACCAACACTCGGCAAGAGAGCACTGGCCCGCGGCCCGCGAGCAGGAGCTGAGTGACCCCGGGCGACGTTCAGCCGCACCGCGGGGTAGTAAGTCGAAGAGGCCCATGCTGGACAAGCCACACTCGGAAACCCAACCAGCGTCTGTGGGGCTGTTCCCAAGTGATCTACTGCTTTCCAGACCTCGGCCCGCCTTGGAGGCGCTCCGGCCCAGGTGACCTGCGCAGGAAATGTTGACTTTGGAAAGGGTCGGGGCTGTATTTCGGCCACAGCAGATGACTGGGTCGGCACTCTCTTTTCCTTAATAAAATGTTACTGCCGTGCTTGTGGTAGATGTTCATTTTAGCAAAAGAAAGGAGACTAGAGAAGAGAAAACCAAAAATGGCCACCCAGAGATAGTTCTGTGGGCATCTTAAGTATTCCATGCCAAAGATTTTCTTCTGTGTATAAGATATCCTTTCATATTCTTCAAAAATGGAACCACAGTATCCATATTCATTTAAAAAATATAAATACATATATACAGAAAAATGTATATAAATGTACAACTCATAAAAATCCCTATTATGTTGTAAAGTCTTCTTTCTTTAATTCACTGTGGCTGCCTAAAGCTACAAATAGTCCGCTTTGTTTTAACAGCTACTTGATATTTAATTGTAGGGATCTTCTAAAATTAACTTAGCTGATCCCCTTATTAGACTTTACAATGAAAATTCTGGTTCTAAGTAGCAGTACTGCTAAATATTTTTTTATATTTTTAAAAATTATGTTGTATTAGGAATTTCTAGAGGAAGAAAAAAATGCTGTGTCAAAAGAAGGCAGATTTTGATACTATTGGGCAAAATGCTCTCCACGTTAGTTCTAATGATGTCTTTCTTTCCTCACACTGTGCCCAATATTACGCAATATTTCTCTAAGAATTGATGCCAGTTTGATAGAATAAAGTGCTACTTTATTAATGCTTTAATTTGTATTTCTTTGATACTTATGTGTTAAGTGACTTTTGTGGTGATGCCTTTCCCATTTTTCTAGTTGGTTGAATGTGAGGTTTTTTTTTAATGTTTTTTTATTATATTATGTTAGTCACCATACAGTACATCCCCAGTTTCCGATGTAAAGCTCGATGATTCATTAGTTGCGTATAACACCCAGTGCACCATGCAATATGTGCCCTCCTTACTACCCATCACCAGCCTATCCCATTCCCCCAACCCCCTCCCCTCTGAGGCCCGCAGTTTGTTTCTCAGAGTCCATAGTCTCTCATGTTTCATTCCCCCTTCTGATTACCCCCCTTTCTTTATCCCTTTCTTCCCCTACCGATCTTCCTAGTTCTTATGTTCCATAGATGAGAGAAACCATATGATAATTGTCTTTCTCTGCTTGACTTATTTCACTTAGCATTATCTCCTCCAGTGCCTTCCATGTTGCAGCAAATGTTGAGAATTCGTTCTTTCTGATTGCTGAGTAATATTCCATTGTATATATGGACCACAACTTCTTAATCCAGTCATCTGTTGAAGGGCATCTCGACTCCTTCAATGATTTAGATATTGTGGATAATGCTGCTATGAACATTGGGGTGCATATAGCCCTTCTCTTCACTATGTCTGTATCTTTGGGGTAAATACCCAGTAGTGCAATGGCTGGATCATAGGGTAGCTCAATTTTTAACTTTTTAAGGGACCTCCACACTGTTTTCCAGAGTGGCTGTACCAACTTGCGTTCCCACCAACAATGTAGGAGGGATCCCCTTTCTCCACATCCTCTCCAGCAACTGTTGTTTCTTGCCTTGTCAGTTTTTGCCATTCTAACTGGCGTAAGGTGGTATCATAGTGTGGTTTTGATTTGGATTTCCCTGATGGCTAATGATTTTGAACATTTTTTAGTGTGTCTGTTAGCCATTTGTACGTCATCATTGGAAAAGTGTCTGTTCATATCTTCTGCCCATTTTATGATTTGTTTATTGGTTTCTCGTGTATTGAGTTTGAGAAGTTCTTTGTAGATCTTGGATACCAGTCTTTTATCTGTAGTATCATTTGCAAATATATTCTCCCATTCCGTGGGCTGCCTCTTAGTTTTTTTGACTGTTTCCTTGGCTGTGCAGAAGCTTTTTATCTTGATGAAGTCCCACAAGTTCATTTTATCTTTTGTTTCTCTTGCCTTTGGAGATGTGTCATGAAAAAGGTTGCTTTGGCTGATGTCGTAGAGGTTGCTGCCTATGTTCTCCTCTAGGATTTTGATGGATTCCTGTCTCACATTGAGGTCTTTCATCCATTTGGAGTTTATCTTTGTGTATGGTGTGAGAGAGTGGTCAAGTTTCATTCTTTTGCATGTAGCTGTCCAATTTTCCCAGCACCATTTATTGAAGAGACTGTCTTTATTCCACTGGATGTTTTTTCCTGCTTTATCAAAGATTAGTTGCCCAAAGAGCCGAGGGTCCATTTCTGGGTTCTCTATTCTGTTCCATTGGTCTATGTGTCTGTTTTTGTGCCAGTACCATGTTGTCTTTGTGATCACAGCTTTGTAGTACAGCTCGAAATCCAGCATTGTGATGCCCCCAGCTTTGTTTTTCCTTTTCAACAGTTCCTTGGCAATTCGGGGCCTTTTCTGGTTCCATACAAATTTAAGGACTGTTTGTTCCAGTTCTTTGAAAAATGTCATTGGTATTTTGATCAGGATAGCATTGAAAGTGTAGATTGCTCTGGGTAGCATGGACATTTAGTGTGAGTTTTTTCCTTACTGATTTGTATACATATCTAATACAAAAAAACAGAAGTTACTTTTGAACATTTTGAAAATATAAAATAATGAAACTAGATCTCTATTTACTAGAGGTAGGAATTATAAAGTAAAGAATGGCCCTCCCCCATAAGATAAAAAATTAACAAACTTTTCTTGTTTTACCATTTCAGTTTGGGTGAGGGTGACGTCAGACTTTTATCTTAGATTACAGCTGTAAAATGTGGTGGGTCTCAGGCATTGTCAACACGCTCTCCTCATCCCTACACACTTCGGAGTCCGAGATCCCATCCAGAAATAACATCGTGGTGAAGTGACCGGGCTGTGATGTGAATCAAAGCTGGATTCCAGCTCTCTCTGCGACCTACCAGCCATGTGACACTGGGCAATATAATACAGACTTCATCTCAGTTTCAGTTTTTGCAGCTGTGAAATGGGAAAAGCAATAACGCCTACTTCATAGGGTCTTTTGTGAGCATTAGATGAGGCAACACATATAAAAATAATAAGAGCTACATGTTCACTACATTTAGGCACCGCTTTACGAGCGTAACGCCTGACATAGAATGATCGCTTCATAAGTGCTGGCTGTGTTAAGCTAGTATTATTACACCTGTTCTTCATGGACTCTAACAATTAGAATGAGGAATTCGGAGCCCAGGGAGGTACGAGCTAGATTAAGCACCACCCCTGTGGTGAGGCTGATTTCTGTCTGGGAATGCAACGTCCAACACAATAGGAGGTAGGCTAAGTCAGGGTGCGGACACTGCACTTCTGAGCTGAGACAGTGGTTAATCATAAGTGTGTTCGGGAGGAGTGCATGAGCCAGGAAAGCGCATGATCATGAGTCAGAAAGCAAGTCCCCACCCTCACAAGTCTACACAACCATGTCTACCCTCACATACCCCCACCCCCACTCCCTGCCCCACACTCATACTTAGGACCGATATTTCTCCTGAGGAATAGATCCTTTCCTCCAGTTTTCTACCCTGAACTCAAGCCTGTCCTATTATAAGAACAAAGAAACAGGTAAGCCCATGGCTCCTGGCACCAGCACCTTCATGATAGAAAAAGAGAACCATCTTGAGTCTATACGAGACCACTAATGCTTGAAGGAATAGCTCCGTCTCTGGGAACGTTTTGTTACTTTGTCTGTCAACTCTAAATTATGTAGCAGTTTTTAAATTTGACTCCCACCTATTTCTTAGGCAGCAGTCCATGTGCTTATTCTATTCTCTCCTCTTTTCCTCCTTCCAGTTTTTTAGATGTGTCATTATACTTTGTCAGAATAATAAAAGTTATGCTATTTTTCTTTCCTTGTCTCCACATTAATTTTAGACTTAGATCTACAATTAAATATATCCAAGGCTCACTGCTAGTCCTTCTGCCAAAGTTTCCCCAGGCCCCTCTGATTTGGATGAAGCTTCTCTCTTTGGATAGCCCTCAGGGAGGGCTCGGAGTACAGCAGGGCCTGAGTTATGCGTATTCAAAGCTGGCGAAGGATAGCTTGGCTGGGTATAATCCTTGGATCACATTCTTAAATTTCTTGAAAATGTTCTCCACTATGATCTTGTTTATTATTGAGAAATTTGATGTAAAACCTAATTCCTTCAATTGCTTTAAGGCCCAGAGGACTTTTAAATTTACCTCTACAGTGTAGTAGTTTTATTGGTATATGTCTCAGAGTCGACTATTCCATAATTTCCCAGACATATTGTAGGCCCTTCTAACCTATAGATCCAGGTCTTTGTTTTGGGAAAGTTTCCTTGAATTAGAATTTTCTTTTTAGTTCTTATTCACTGTTTTGTTTTTCTCCTCTGGGGACTTCAACTATGTAATGCTAACTCTTCTTTACAGGTCTTCGGTATTTGTCACATGTCTCTGGTTCTTTGTACTTGCTTTTTAAAACTGTGTTTTCATTCCCTTGGCTCTTTTCCTTCCTCTGTCTCTGTTTAATGCCCCTTATTATATTTTTAGACAAATCTATTCTCCCTGGGGTGCCTTGAAATTTTCTTTCTTTTTTTTTTTAGTCAATATTATCCTTTTCTTAAATTTCTTTCCTGAGCTTGGTTTCTTTCCATTTCATATGCTCCTGATTTTTGTTCCTTTTTGTTCCAAGTTTTTGAATTTTTGTTTCAAGGAGTTCTTCATATCTACAAATGCCCATTTACAGATGTCTAATTCAGGTCGGGGTATTATAGTTCCCTTCTGCTTTGTGATTTTATTTTGGGGCAAAAAAAGATTCCTCATGAGCTGAAATGTTTTCTTTCTTTTTAGGTTTACTTCTTACACTAACTGTGTTCAGGTGTTGCCTGTCATTTTCTATTCGTTTTGAAATGTTTCCTACATCAGCAGTAGCAGATCCCGTGCAGACAGGAACGGCTTGTTAGGTTCCTTAGTTTGAGAGGCCCCTCTTAGGGTGATGGTGTGAGGTGCACTTTCTTCAATAGATGATATTTTGGGGGTTGCAAGAGGGGTTACTATGACTGCTGACTTGGTAGCTCGCTTTTATTTCTGTAATGCCTTTACTTTTCACCTTTTTACTACTAAACTTGCAAAGGCTCCTTCCCTTTCCAAATTGCCCATCTCCCCTGGAAGTGGGGCTTTCCTAGGTGGCTGTGTCTGCCCCCTGCAGTTCTCACATCACCTTCCTTCCTTAATATCTTCAATCTCCAGTAGTCTCACTTACCAGATCTCAGACCTAGTCTCAGTATTTCCTCACTCAGGGTGGGTCCTGCCTTTCTGGGTGTTCCATATCCATGTAATACTGCTCTCTGGTTGAATAGTGTCTCCTTCAAATTCATGTCCATCCCGATCCCATCAGTGGGGCCATATTTAGAAATAGGGTCTTTACAGATGTAATCAAGTTAAGATGGGGTCGTGCTGGATTAGAGTGGGCCCTAAATGCAATGGACTGGTGTCCTTATAATGAGTGGAAGATTTGGAGAAAGAGAGACACAGACATACACAGAAAGAAGCAGATCATGAGAACACATGGAGAAAAAGGCCAACCATGTGACCATGGAGCCAGGGATTGAAATGGCGAAGCTACAAGCCATGGAATGCCAAGGATTGCTGGCAAACACCAGAAGAGGAGACAGAGACATTGAACAGATTCTCCCTCAGAGCTTCCAGAAGAAACCAAACCAGATGACACCTTGATTTTAGACTTCTAGCCTCTAGAATTGTGAGACAACAAATTTATGTTGCTTTGAGCCACCTAGATTGTGGCAATTTGTTACAGATGCCGAGGAAACTAACACAGCCACCAACACTAGCCATCACTGTCCCCCCCTTTTTGCCTGTGTAGCATCTGCCTGATGCTCAAGGCCAGGATTGGCTCCAGAGCCAACTCTTCGAGTTTGGGTGCTTCTTCCCCTCTTACACACAAATTGAAATCTGTAGTAATCTCAGCCTCACAGTATACTGTTAAGTGTGGACTATGAATGATGTTATTTATATTCCTTTTTAACCTGCATGTTTTTGGAAGATGTGTGGAGAAATTCAGATCTAGGCACCTGCTAATATCCTACGGGCAGTGTGATTTATTTTTAACCAGATCAAGTGAGTAATAGATGTTCTGGCATAGTGAGGACCCTGGTTCTCAAACTGAACACAACATCGGAATCACCTTAGATTCTTGAACACTATTTCCCAAAATTCTATTCTGTAATTCCAGGTCAGGAACCAGGATCTACATTCTGAAATAAGCTTCCCTAGTGTTTCTAATGTAGTCGATACCTGTGGGTTATCATACGTGAGCAATATAAGACAGGAGTTTTTCCATTCATGGAATCTGAGTTTTGAAGAAAGCAAAGAGATAAATAAGAAATCTAGAGAAATATACTCAGTGAAGCATAAATGACACATATATTCAGATAACTATAAATGACACAGATTCAGATGGTTACATTAAGCCATTTTCCTTAATATCTGTATTTCATACAAGGTATAATCCATAGATGCTCTCAAGGTGCTAACCAATCAAAAAGTTCCCTGCCTTGGCCTCATGTACTGGTCAGCCAGCTTTTTGTTTGCACCAGAGCCAAGAAACTTCATCCTCCTTGTGGAGTAAATTTTTTTATTATTTTTTTTGCATTCAGAGCCACTTATTGCCAGGCCCCATGCAACTCCAACTCTCTCATACAGAGGGCATTCCTTAAAGTTCATTTTTTCTGCAAACATATCTTTCCTTCAAGCCTGTGGAGGATTTTGGTAGTGAGAATTTAATCAATTTCTTGTCATCTTCACAGAATAACAATAGCACTTCATAGAGTAATGCTTAGATGGATTGGCTGACTGGATTTAGTGTGGACGTGACGTGAGAAACTTCTGAAAGTGAAACTAAATGATAGAAAGGCTTGAAAATGAGAGTTGAGTAGCAAGCATTCCATAGAAGTCTTCCAAAAATGTTTGCTTTCATCAATCCAGCCCACTATGTCTCATTAATATTTAAGCCTTTCCAGAAGTGATACCCTATTTGTTGGTCACATTAAGGACAAATTACACAGGAACCTAAATATAAAAATATAAAACTGTTCAAAGAAAACAGGGGGAAAGTTCACAACATGGAAGTTGGCAAAAATTTCTTGGGTGTGACACCAAAATTACAGGCCACAAAAGAAAAAATAGATAAATTGGACTTCATCAAAATTGAAAACTTGTACACCAAAGGACACAGTCAACAGAGTGAAAAAATAACCAACATTATGGAAGAAAGTATTTGCGAATGACATTCTGATAATGGATTAATATCCAGAATATATAAAGAACTACAACTCAACGATAAAAACACAAACAATCTGATTTTAAAAATGAGCAAAAAGACTTAAATAGGCATTTTCCCTAAGAAGACATACAAATGGCCAACAGGTACATGAAAAAAAAAAGTTGTAATTACATTTTGCAATATATGTCTGTATCAAATCAACATATTGCACATCTTAAACTTACACAGTGTTATATGTCAATTATATCTCAATAATGCTATATATATATGTATATATATGCATATGTATATATGTATACATATACACATATATGGCAATTCATGGGCAGAAAGGATCCATTTAAGAAACTTAAAGTCTCATTTTTGCTTTCAGATGAGCAAACTTAGGCCAAAACATACGTCTTTCTTGCTGAAAGCCAGAAAAGTAGCCAACAAACTACAATATTTAAATATCCAGCCGAGTCCTCAGATGAAATATATGGCTGTTGATCAGACTCTGGACTGCTATATGAAAAAGAATAACAGTTCTTACCTGAGCATGGTGTAATTGTCACTTGCATTAATATCTCCAGTCTATGACTTTACACTCCTCACATCCAAGCATGACTTTACACTCCTCACATCCAAGCATCAATTTTGTACTTGACTCTGTGTTGTTAGAGTTCTTTAAGAGAAGTACATTTCAAACTTTCATAAGCAAAATAAGAATGCATCAGGTTATATACCTATATGTCTAGTCCAGATGTTCAACCACTTCCTTCTCCTTGTTTTTCTTCTTGTCTGTCTCTGTCTCTCGTTCTTCACCTTTCATTTAATCCCGTCCATTTCCCCCTCTGTTCTCCATGTATTATTACCCTCTGTACTTCATATTGTCTTTTCTCACATGCCCAGGAAATATCTGCAAGCTCCCTTCTGCCATGTCAGGTGACATAGTCACACGTTCCAGGGATAAGGATGTGGACACCTTTGGGAGGCCATTATTTGGCCTACTGCAAATGGGTTTAAGTGTCTCATTGAAAAGATTTTGGAGCCTGGCAGAGGAACAGGTTTGCAGGGTAGAAATCAAGAGTTCAGTTTGGGGGATGTTACATTCAGAATGGCAATGAATCATTAAATGGAGGTGTCAAGGAGGGAAATATCTGTGAGTCTGAAGTTTATTGGAGATTTATACACTGCAGTTATCAGTGTGAGAGTTAGCATAAAGAAAGATGCTCATCTTTTTAATGTCCTCAGTTTTTTCCATATCCATTCTTTCTGTTTAATTTTCAACATTTGCGAGAAGAGTACAGTATATATACTGTATATAATACATAATATAATATAATATGCATATGCTTAAAATTTTAATTTTAATATTCTGATATTTTTCAAATTAGTTTCTAAGAAAATTCATATTGCATGATCTTTATATTTTAAATTATTTATATTCATAGTTAAAATATTTAGTCCTTCTAAATATATATATTTTTGTCTTTAACCTTTGCTTTTTGGATTAGGCTTGTTGAAAAAATATATTAGATAAAATCATAAATGCTTCAATCCAATGATTCTACCTTTATTCCTTTTTTTTTTTAAGCGAGGATATCTTTATCCATCATTTAACATTGCCTGGCTCTACTTTAATTACATTTAATTATAAATTTTAAAACTTATAAATTAAAAAAATTTTAAATATGGTTATTATTATCTTTGTTTAGTAATCAAGATGATGAAAGGCTGAAAAGTAAAATAAAAATGAATAAAATAAAAATACCATCATCCACTGGCTGAAGTGATAAAGCTAAAATGTTTTAATCCTCTTATATTAACCCTAGACATCTTGTATTCTAAAGAATAGAAGATGAAGTTAAACATGTGCTTCAAAGAACGAGTTCTCAACATTCGCTGCAACATGGATGGCACTGGAGGAGATAATGCTAAGTGAAATAAGTCAAGCAGAGAAAGACAATTATCATATGATCTCTCTCATCTATGGAACATAAGAACTAGGAAGATCGGTAGGGGAAGAAAGGGATAAAGAAAGGGGGGGAATCAGAAGGGGGAATGAAACATGAGAGACTATGGACTATGAGAAACAAACTGCGGGCCTCAGAGAGGAGGGGGGTGGGGGAATGGGATAGACTGGTGATGGGTAGTAAGGAGGGCACGTATTGCATGGCGCACTGGGTGTTGTACGCAACTAATAAATCATCAACTTTACATCGGAAACCGGAGATGTACTGTACGGTGACTAACATAATATAATAAAAAATCATTAAAAAAAAAAAAAAGAAAGGGATTCCTAACCCCCAATCCTCTACCTGAAGACAATAGCACATGTCTTCAGCTTCTAAAAAATTTTTTGTTGCGGCACAATAGACGTAACATAAAACCTACCATTTTAACCATTTTTAAGTGGATCGTTCAGTGCCTTCATGTTGTTGTGCAACCATCACCACCGTCCATCTCCAGAATTTTTATCTTCCCAAACTGAAACTCTGTACCCCTTAAACAATAACTCTCCTTTCACCCTGTTCCCCAACCTCTGGCAACCACCATCCTACTTTCTGTCTCTGAATTTGACTATTCTACATGCCTCATATAAGTAGAATCATGCAATAGCAAATAATTTTTTTAATTGCAAGGTAATTATCCTAATTTTAGTATTGTTAATCAAGCAAATTATACCCCCCCAACTGTAGGATCAACCCGTCATTGGTGTATACAAAGACCTCATGGTTTTGCAATGGAATCCAAGCCTTGGCCTGACGCAGAGTTGCCTCGGTCAGACAAATACAAAGCCTCCTTATTTATCCTATTTAGCTGAACCCTAAAAGTCTCACTGGCATTATGGGTCCTGCCTATATACTTTGTGTGTTTCTGACGGTGCAAACTCAGTCATAAAAATATCTACAGTACTTGCTTTAAAAGTACTTGCTGCCACTTAACTGTAAACAGACTTGTAATTTAGCTGTAAAACTTCATGACTTGCTGAAAGGGGCTGTAATAAAGTCATAATGACCGCTGGCGCAAACATCGTCAGAGAGGCCAAGGGTGGTCGGCTGGCCACAAAGGACGGTATGTATGATGTAAGCTGGGCAAAGCTTGGACCATGGCCATCCGGTATCGCTCTCGAGAGGTTCATCTTTCCTGTGATCTTCAGTGCCCAGCCATGTCAAATGCTGATGGATTAATGGTTTATTAACCAAGGGACTCAACATCAGTCTCAGCTTTGTTGGGGGTACAGAGACACTCTTCGAGATACTCAAGTCCCTTGAACAACAGTGATCTTTGTTTTGGCGGAAAGAAACGGGATAACATTTGGAAATGAAGGCTAGAGATAGAGACCGTTTCATGCTAAAAACAGTTCTCATTGAAAGTCTAGTGTGCCATCTCTTACCTTGTATGTGGCAAAAAAAACAGGTCTCCTTTCTCCAGGAATTGCTGGAGGAAGGTTTAGCCAAGTGAGGAGGAGGTTGTTTTTATTCATTCTGAGGTGGGGGAAGTATAATCAAAAGGTGGCCTCCTCAGGGCCAGAAGTTAGCTGGTATCAGTAGGCTTGCTTTCTGCTGCAGGGGCTTCCAAAGGTGACCAGGGAAGCCCTGTAATGGACCTTTGACTCAACAGACCAGAATCTGAGCAAAGCTATGGTCTCACCACCCCCACTGCACTGAGAGCTGTCCCTCGGGTGACACTAGTTCTGGCTGAAGCCCACTTCGATTTGCCTCTCACTCCAGACACAGCTAAGCAGCCCTTCAGAGGAGGAGAATTTGACTAAACAAAATGGCTACTCCACCTTGGCGTTGCCACAGAACAGGCCCCAGGATAACAGAAAATACCTTGATTTGGAGTCAGAAGATCTCTACTTGGGGAAAGAATTTTCTTACTGGCTTGCATCCTCCTTTGTAACATGAGGGGATTAAACTCATTTTCTAGGTTCTTTCTAGTTCTAACAGTTCTGAGTTTTGAGCTGGAGCGTATCTCTTAGAGCCCCTAGTTCTCTAACCGTTCAGAAAGATGAGGCCAGAGAAGGACTGGATACAAGAGTACCTTTCTTTCGGTCAGGGCCTTTGCTTAGACACAGAGATGAAGAGAGACACAGAGAGAACCTAGAGGCCTACTTGAAAATATCATTTAATTTGAGATTTATCAAAATTAAATTATTCTAAAAAATACAAGGAGCTGACTTAGATAAATAACATGCTCTTTTATTAATCCTCTGTGGTTTGTCTTTTTTTTTTTTTTTTTTTTGAAAAAGAAAAAGTATAGTAAATATAAACCTATCATTCTGGCCACAAGTTTGCCTACAATGCCTGGATTCACAAGAAACCCTGCCCTGAACACGGATCTCATGGTCTCTATTACGCGGAAAGAAAACACATTCTTATTTCCTTGCAAAGCCATCCCGTATAGTAAATGCCGGCTGTTAGAGGTGAAGGTGATTCTGTGCCTTGGTACGTGCTACCGAGTCTGCGGCCCACGTGAGGACGATAATAAATGTCGATGGCGCAGGATGATGGCACTCCACTGCGCGCCAGGCCCTCCCTGCTTCCCCCCTCCCATCTGCCCGAATTAGGCTTGATGCGTTCTACCATACTCCTTGCTCTTGCACCCCTGTACAAAACGACCAAGGAATCCTTACCAAGTCGTGAAACTGATTCTGAGACTCTATAATTTTTAAAATATCCAGTACTTTGCTCATAATTGCCAAAACTTTCAAGAAGCCACGGCGTCTTCCTTCAGAAGGCGAATGCGTGTATAAACTGCCATACATCCAAACAATGGGATATTAGTTGGTGCTAAAAAGAAACGAGGTATCGAGCCATAAAAAGGCACGGAGGAAACATAATGAATATTACTAATTGAGAAAAGCCCATCTGAAAAGTCTACATACTGTGTGATTTTTAACTACATTACACTCCAGAAAAGGCAAAGCTGTGGAGACAGGAAAGAAAGGTCAGAGGTTGCCAGGATTTGGGGGGTGGGGGAGAGATGGAACACAGAGGAGTTTTAGGGCAGTGAAAATCTTTAGTGTGGAACCATAATGATGGGGCTATATTACTACACGGGTGTCCAAACCCATCGAATGGACACCACCAAGAGCGAATAATGTGAAGTAGGACTTCAGGTGACAGATGTGTCACTGTAGGTTCATCAGGGGTAAAAATGTACCCTCGGGCACAAGGCATCGATATTGGCAGAGACTAAGCATGTGTGGGAGCAGGGGTATACGGAAACTCTCTGTATCTTCTCCTCTATTTCACTGCGAAACTAAAACGCCCTTAAAAAAATCATGGTATGGTGACCAACATAATATAATAAAAAATATTATTATTAAAAAAAATAATAAAAATAAATAAAATAAAACTGAAAAAAAGAAAAAATCATCTTAATAAAATTTTTAAAAATCCATCCACCCTTTTCACATTTAGCATTTCTGCACTATTTTAAGTGATTTTTAAGACTGTAATCCAACTTATTTCCATCAGAATCAGATTTCCCTTGCTCCTCCTTGTGCTTGTTTTTCGGTTCTGCTTCCTGATTCATGGCCTGGCATCCTCTGCTTTGGTACATATGTGCCAAGAAAACCCCGCAGTTAATGTGGATTGGGAATGTGCTTTGATCTTCTGTCTGAAGATGACCATAAATCAAGGCAGGTTGGAAACCCTGTCCAGAGGGGCCTGAGCTTCCAGAACACCTCGGGGTGACCCTCTCAAAGGATGCACACCAATGGCACAGTCCAGTACTCTAAGGTGATGGCTGCTGAACAGCGTGTCTTACGAAGATTCATGTAATTAATCAGTCTTCCGCATGAAAAGGAGACTGAGGGCCAGGCTCCTGACAATTACCAGCAAATTGAAACAGATAGTACCTCTTTGCCTGGCCAACGAGGTGGCCAAGGTTCTTGATGAGGAAGCGGGAGACTTAGGACAAGCTAGAGAGCGGTTGCCTTCTTCCTCACAAGCCCTCTCCTTGAGTCACTTTTTCATTGTCCGTTCTGTGGCCATTGGTTCCTAAGGTCCATGGGTGACTCCGAATCCTGAGTAGCCAAGTTCTGCTTAGAGCTGGAAGTTGTCTGGAATATTTACTCTGCAATGGACTTAAAGCCAAGTAGGTAGGAATCACAAGATGAAGGACCTCAAAGAGTCAGCTCAGACAGGACACTCTCCCCCACTCCCACTCCTGCAACACACACACACCCCCACCCCAACTTATTTATTCCTTTATGCTCAATGGGCCTGGACTCGCTATACTATACTACATTATGTTATGTTATGTTATGTTATGTTATGTTATGTTATGTTATGTTATATTCTATTACACTAATCTATCTTTGCCCTTATTTATCTTACATTTTGAATTGCGTGTGCTTTCTGAAAATCACCTAAAATGCCTTGAGAAGAAATAATGTACAGATCAATCACTTCATGAATGAAAAACTAATGAGGTGCGATTTTTCTTGAGAGGCCCCCTCCCTCCAGCCACATGTTCTCAGTCCGTTCTGTCCCCGAAGCTCCCTGTGGAAGCATGGCTTCTATGCTGTCTTGTGGTTTCTTAAACACAGGTAGCTCCCTGAGTGTCTGTGCTCCTCGGGGATGAGGAGACTCCTGCTTTCGGCATGCTTCCCAGGGTCCATTGGCACCACGCAGCCCAGGCCTGGGCCCAGAACATACCTTCGATAACCAAACAAGCACTACTGTTTCAGCCAGCCAGATCTGCGGAATGACCTCTGGAGACCACCAGGAGTGAAAACTGCTGTTCTTCCTACATCACTGTGCCCACAGGTAGGGTGTAAATAGTGGTTGTTGAGTGACTGAGTGAAGGGCCTTGAGCAAGGTGGTGGTGAATGAGAGACACCAGCACAAGGCCACTTTCCCTGGAGAACACCAGTGTGTTCCTGGGGGTGCTCCAGACCACCAGGGGGCTGGTGAAGCGTGGGGATTCCCAGCCCCCCACGAGGCCTGACGCAGAAACCCCTGGGCTGGGCTCAGAGTCTGCAGGTTTAACAAGCTGTCCACTAATTCTGAGCCAGGTTTTCCCAGCTACGCTGGTGAAGGATAAAGGGCAGCCTGGAGGGTATGGCCCTCCCTGGAAGAGGCCACCTCTGCCCCCAAGCTTGATGCCCTCAAAGCCTGGCAGGAGGCAGGGAGCTGACACCAAGGCCAGAGCCAACACCCAGTGTGAGCTCCGATCAGTCACTTCCTCTTCACAGCTGGAAGATGAGCAAAACCCTAACCTCTAACACAGTTCACGTAGGCAGGACATGGAGAAAACTTAGGAACTACTTTATTCATGAAAACCAAAGTTTCTCCTTTGCTATGAAAACACATGACTGAACCTCAGGCACAAAGTAGCTTCATAGACTCTAATTTCAGACATGATAGTACACTCATCAGTGGTCCTGCACTACCTGATGTTTGCCCAGATCCAAACTCTTAGTCTGAGAATCAATGAGAGGCTGAGTTCTTGAGAGAGTGGGGCCGGGGGTGTCCTAGCTCCACCTGTCCCTTGCTGCAGGAACTTCCGCAGGCTAGTTAATCTCTCAGGGACTTCAGTTTTTGTACCTGCAAAATAGGGGCGATAAACCCAACCCTTCTGGAAGGAAAGGGAGTGCCAAATACAATCAGTGGAAGGAACGGAGGTGACTGTGGCACCGAAGAAAAGCAAGTAAGTGGTCAGCCTCCCCAAGAGGCTGCGAGTCCCTCACAGTGGAGCCCCCGCCTGGTCCCCCAGCGCCTGCAGAACGCCAGAACGAAGGAGCTCAGGTGCATTTAACTGGCTGCAATAATAGGCAGTAGGCCAGGCCCCGTGCTGAGTGTTTCCCAGGCACAAGCTCACTTAATCCACACGGCTAGCTCAGCTACAGACAAGGCAGCATAAAGAGGCTTAGGGAATCTGTCCAACGTGGCAGAACATGACCCTGAACTCAGAATTCCAGCCACAAGTCCCCGGGGGGCAGAGAGGGGCCACAGGAAGAAAAGCTGGGGCTTGGAGATGCCTGCGCGGAGCCCAGGGTGCTTGCTGGACCTGGAGGGACAGCAGGATTCGAGACCAGCAGAGACAGGGGTACCAAAGAAGCTGGAGCCAGCATTCCAGAGCTGGAAATCACAGGCTGTCCTATGCAGGCTTGTGGATGCCTGGAGGCAGCCTCACACCCAAGGTGGCCACGGTCACTGTGCGACCCAGACCTCTCTGCCTGGGCTGCCCAAGTGCCCCTGGGCTGGGCGCCTGCATCTTCAGAATCCAGCTCCCTCTCTCCAGGGAACCCTGCGTGGTGCGGCGGTGCGTCAGCGCCCGGTGGCAGCTTAAAGACTCAATTTCCTGGCCTCTCGGCTTTGCGTCACCCTCCTTAATGACATTTCAACATTGAGCGGGTTTCTGGGTTTTTTTTTTTCCCTCTTTCAATTAAATATACAGTAGGTGTTTTGTGTTTAATTTCCTTAAGAAAAAAGTGTATTGTAGGGGTGAAATGGTAAAAAAAAAAAAAAAAAAAAAAAAGGTGGAAGGGAGCCATGGCAGTTTATAAAAACCATATTGTGTGCTCCAGGGACTGGGGTGCCTTTCCGGAGCCTCTTCCTTCTCCTGGGAATACTCATAACGTGGGCTTATGAGTTGTGCTGCTGTGTTTTCCTTACAACCTTTCCTCTCCCTTTCAGCGTGTGCCGCGTCACCGCCTGACTTGCTTGTCTTTTTACGTGCTTCGCACAGGAGTGCTGCCGACACAATAGCCCCGAGCCACGGGCTCCGGAGCCACTTCTGTTCTCTGGCGGAATGACCTCCATGGGGCGTATTTATAGCAACAGAGGTGCCAAGGGCGGTGGGGGGCAGGGGTGGGGAATGAAGGGCCCGGCCTCCCAGGAGCACACCCTGG
>NW_024425563.1:91140816-91155256 GCF_017311325.1 Ursus maritimus | reverse complement strand
TGGGGGCCCATGGATGGGGGCACAGGGCTTGGCTTTGGGCCCCTTCCCCAGCCCCAGGGAGAGCCACCCCACTTTTAGACGGTTCCTTGTGGAAGTTCTGACGTGATTTTGTTTGAAGAGTTTGTCCCTGATTGAAGGAACTCTACACTCCGCAAACGAACCATCTCATGGCCCCATGAGAGCTCAGTTTGTCCCCTCCCGCACACACCCTCCCCATCCCCTCTCCTCCTTCCTCCTCTTGAAATCCTTCAGGCCCCGCTGGAAGCCATACCTCTCACTGAAGGCTCCTGGGGGCGCACTGCAAAGACCCCCCCAGGGGGATCTCTCTGCTTCTGGGAGACAAGCCACTCTCGCCAGCCAACGGAGTGATCATTCGGGGCACAACTTTGCTCCTTTCCCCGAGGTGAAAGCTCTTCTGTGGCTCGCCCAGCTCCTAGAAGATAAAAAACCCAAATACGTTAACACAGCACTCAAGGCCTACACACTCTGGGCCTTACTTACTTTCCAGCTGCTCCCCTGCCTCCCCATCACCCCCCATGTGGCAACCACGTGGACCCTTTATTCAGTCAATGACTAAGTATTTATTGAGCAACTATTAGGTCCAGGAATGCTGTCAATGCTGAATGAGAGATGCAGAACCCCGTGGAACTTGCATTCTGCAGGAGAAAAGGGGCCTAAGGGCAAATGCACAAATCGTATGGCCAGCGGGGATTTGCAGAAACCAAGGTGAGTTGTGGGGCTGTTTTGTAGAGGGTGCGGGGCCAGGACTCTGGGCAGAGGCTGGACAGGTGAGCACCTGGGACGGGATCCAAGGATGTAGCGTCCAGGCAGGGCAGAGAAGTAGGAGATGTGGGCGGGGAAGCTGGCAGGGTCAGAGGCAGGGTGGGAGTTCTCGGATTTCTTCTCATTGTGGGAAGCTGTGGGAGGGTTGGAAGCAAGTGGAGGGTGTGACCTACTTTCCTGCTTTAAAAGAGCTCTTTGGGGCTGTGTGGAGAATGGTGGTAGAAGGGTAGTCAATCTGTAGCTAATCTTGCATTTAGGAAGTACTGCACTGTTGAAAACATTGTAGCATGTTGCTACTTGTTATTTAAAACTTTTTCCGGGGGCACCTGGGTGGCTCAGTCAGTTAAGCGTCCAATTCTTCGTTTCGGCTCAGGTCATGATCTCAGGGTCCTGGGATCGAGCCCCATGTCAGGCTCTGTGCAGGGTATGGACTCTGCTTGGGATTCTCTCTCTCCCTCTGCCCCTCCCCCCGCTCACATGTTCTAGTGCTCTCAATCAATCAATCAATCGAAATAAAACCTTTTCCAGTATACTCTGCCATCATTATGAACTTCTGTGGGACAGTTTCTCCGTGGATGGGGCGGCTTTCCATTTGCTGAAAGCTCACTGTTGTGAGGCCCGAACCCTGCTCCCTCTTTTTTTTTTTTTTAATTATGTTCAATTAGCCAACATATAGTACCTCATTAGTTTTTGACATAGTGTTCAACGATTCATTAGTTGTGTATAACACCCAGTGCTCATCCCCACACGTGCCCTCCTTAATACCCATCCCCCAGCTACCCCATCCCCCCACCCACGTGCCTTCTGTAACCCTCAGTTTGGTTCCCAGAGTCCAGAGTCTCTTATGGTTTGACTCCCTCTCTGATTTCTTCCCATTCAGTTTTCCCCCCTTCACCTGTGATCCTCCGTGCTATTCCTTATGTTCCACATACGAGTGAAACCATGTGATAATTGTCTTCCTCTGCCTGACTTATTTCACTTAGCATAATCTCCTCCCGTTCCATCCATGTCCATGCAAATGGTGGGTACTCATCCTTTCTGATGGGCCATTCTCTTACACCACACACAAAGATAAACTCAAAATGGATGAAAGACCTAAATGTGAGACATGAATCCATCAAAACCCTAGAGGAGAACACAGCACAACCCTTTTGTGGTTGCATTCATTTCTCAGTCCCAACCTCCAGGGTTCTCCAGAAGTCCTACTTCTTATCTGTTCTATTCCGCCCCTCCCTTTTTAAACTTTGGGTTTTAAGTGATTGGAAACGTTCCAGAAAGTCTTCGAGTTACATTTTTAACACCTCTATTGAGGTGTTAGCTGTATTTTTTTAAAAACCTGCATATACTCACAGTGTACGAAACAAACGTTGACATAAATGTACACCTCGTGAAACTACCACAATCAAGATAGTGACCCCCAAACCGGTTAAGCAGCAGGTCTTCTGCACCTGTAGTGATTTTTATCTACCTGTTCTATGAATGATCGAGAGAAGGAAGCTGAAATCTCTGACGACAGTTGTAGATTTGTCTCTCTCTCCTTGAAGTTCTATCAGCGTTTGCTTCAGGTGTTTTAAAGCGCTAGTATCAAATGCATGAACATTTAGGGTTGGAATGTCCTCTTGATGAATTGAACCCTTATCATTATTAAATGAGCTTCTTTATTCCCGGTAATACTCTTAACCCCCAGATTCACTGTGTTTTATATTAATATTGCCGCTGTGGCTATCTTCGGTTTCTGTTACATGGTTTATTTTTTCCATCCTTTTACTTTTCGTCTGTCTGTATCTTTATAATTAAAGTGGATTTCTTGGAGGTTGCCTGTCGTTGGGTCTTTTTTTCGCTTGGTCAGATAATCTGCCTTTTAAATGGGGTGTTTGGCTATTTACATCTATTGATATAATCTGATGTGAACCTACCATCTTGTTTATTGTTTTCTCTTTGTCTCTATCTGTTCTTTGCTTTTTTTCCTCTTTCTTTGTGTCTTCTTTTGATGAGTATTTTTTATTGTTTCATTTTTGTCTCCTTGTTGGCTTATTAGTAATAAATCTCTGCTGTGTGTTTTTTCCCAGTTTTATTGAGAAATAATTGACATGCATCGCTGTGTAAGTTAAATGCATGCAGCGTGATGGTCTGATTTACATATATTGCAAAATGATGGCCACAACAGGTTCAGCTAACATCCATCTTCTCGGGTAAATACAATCAAAAAAAAAAAAAAAAAGGAAGCTATGTTTCCCTGTGATGAGAACTCTCAGGATTTACTCTCTTAACAGCTTTCCCGTATATCACACAGCCGAGCTCGCTGTGGTCATGCCGTAGATTACGTCCCTGGTGCTCACGTCCCTCGTGCTGGGCAGTTCACACCTTCGTCCGCCTTCCTCCAGTCCCCCTCCCCCACCTGCCACCTCAGGTAACCACCAGTCCGATCCCTTGTTCTGAGTCTGGGGTTTTGTCTGTTTTGTTTAGATTCCACGTGTAAGTGAGATCATGTGTCTTGTGTCCTTTTCTGGCTGGTTTATTGTACTTAGCATCATGCCTTCGAGATCCATCCCTGTTGTGGCAAATGGCAGGGGTTCCTGGTTTTCCATGGCTGACTCCTTTTCCGCTGGATGTACACACAACTCCTCTATCCATTTACCTATCACTGGACACTTAGGTTGTCTGCAGTACGCTTTTTTGCTCAGAGACGGGGGGCGATAGAGGAATCTCCTTGAGGTGCATTCCGGATTTCACAGCCAGGGATCCTGGTCTGGGAGGGCCTGACCTCGTGCTGTTTCCCCCGTCCTGAAGACAGGGAAGGTGTGTGGTCAGACAGAGCAAAGGCCTCAGGGAGCTGCATTAGTTGGGATTCAGGAGCAGAGAGGTGAAGCCTGAGCTTCCCCGGGTGGGTCTCCAGGTCCACCCCGAAGTTAGCCCTGCTCCAAGGCTCCTCTCCTCCCATCGAGGAGGTGGCCCCACAGAGTGCGTAGGGCTCCACTTTTGAAAGTAGCTGTCCCCTCAGGGAGCACTGCAGGCCGCTTCCTTGCAGACTGCTCAGCTCAGCTAGAAGCCACAGATGGATGCCCCCTACTTTCCAGACGTCTCCCTGGAGCCTTGGTGGCCAGCCGACCCACCCATCTTCCGGGGCCGTGTTCCCACCGCCACCGCCGGGATCCACCCTGCCCGTCTGGCCCATCAACCTGCCTCAGGGCACAGCTTAACTCCTGGATCCCCCGCTTCATCCGACGGAGTCAAGCTCCAGCACGTTGGCATTCTCCTGCAGCCTTTGTGTCAAAATAAAATCAGTCAAATAAAACACAATCACGAGGCATCAGGCCACAGGCTGTTTGTCTCAGCCTAACTGATTCTGACAGCTCAGCGAGCAGAGCAGCCCCCGGAGCCGCAGCCGGGGCCACGGTTCCAGAAACAGAGGTGGCCACTGCCTCACCAAGCTGCACTGAGCCCTCCAACCCCCACGCAGGGGCGGGGCAGCGGGCTCTGCTCCGGCTTCCGGCGAGGCACCACCGCGGGCTGTCAGCTCTCCCCGCCGAGGTGAGAACCCCCAGGGGCACCCGACACCCCCTACGCGTTCCCGCTCAGATGTCGGCCTTAGAGATCCTGTGACCCAGCTCTCAGAAAACCTACGTCCCTGCTCTAAAGCCCAAAGCTAAGACTGTCATTCGTTGTTGTTTCCTACGCAAAGCAAACCTACTTGGATTCTCCCTTCTGACCCCCCCATGTCAAGTGTGTCTCTACCTTCATGGTTACATCTTCTTCGGGGGGAGCCATTTCCATATATTCCCGGAGTCTCAATCCATGGTGGGCGCAGAGTAGGAGACAGAGTCTGCTGTGGGTGAAGAGAAGCCCTGGGTTGCAGCCCCATGGGAGTCCCCGCTGGTCTGGGTAGCCGCCTCGTCCCCTGACGCTCAGTTCTTTACCTGCAGAATAAAGATGTGTGAAGAGCACCGTGGAGTAGAAGAGACATCCGCTTTGGAATCAGACAGGTGTGCGTTTCAGCCCCCACTCTGCCACTTGGGGATCGGGATCGGTGTAGACTGCTTAGCACCTGTCTGCCTGTGCCGTCCCCGAGGGCGCCGGACCCTGCTGAGCAAGGCCTGCCTTGTTTCCAAGAGTCCCACATCCCCACGTCCCCACGTCCCCAGGCCCCAGTCCCAGCTCATGGGCCACTTCTTTCAACGTCCTGTGCTCACTCCACTTCCTCCTGCCAACCACCAGATCTTCGGGGTTCTGGGTGTGAGCCCCAGAGCCCCGTCCCCTTCCTCTCCCTCGGGAGGCTCAAGCCCCTCACCTCCCAGCCCCACCCACCCCGGAACACCAACAGGTCACTGAGAAACAAACGCCCCCTTGAGACTCCATTTGCATTTCTCAGAAACAGAACTCCTGAGCCTCCCGGCCAAAGAGGTTCCTCATCCCCGAATATTTCATTTCCCCTGATAGTTCCACTCCAGACCTGGTGACTCAAGCCAGAAACTGAACATTTTCTCAATTCTACCTTCCTGTCTTCACGACCCTTCTAATCCGTTATTGAACTCCAGGGTTCTGTATCTAAAACAAACTCGAATGGAGACTTGTGTCTGGGACCCCACACCCCTCTTAGCCATCCGGATCACTACCACCCCCCGCTCCAACCCCTGCATAGCTTCCTCGCTGGCTTCCAGCTTCCAGTCCTGCTGCCCGCCCCCACCCCGCCCCCATCCCAGCACACTCTCCAAGCAAGGGTGCTCTTTCTCACTCACAAATCTGACCAGGTCACTCAGTGCCTTAATCCACCCCCACCCCCAACCCCGGTAACTGCCCAGTATACATAGAATTAAATTCAAACCGTTCTCCCGGACTCGGGATGCTCTTCACCATCTGGCCAACTCTGCCCAGCACTTCATCCCATGCCACTGTCCCCACCACTGGGTATATCCTAGTCACACAGGGACACTGGTCCTCCTTCCCTCCTCAAGATCCTTGCAGGCACAATTCCACTGGCCTAGAACTTCCTCCCATTTCTTGTTTATAGGGCTTTTATCCAACATAGGTCTCTGGCATAAGTACATGAGAAACAGAAGAGATGCCATGGGTATAGTTCAAAGCTGTCAGTCGGTCTGGATTCCTGTGGTGGAAACAAGCCTGGAATATGCTGGGATGCCCACAGCCTCTTGGAGTTCACAGTTCCGGGAGTTGGCTAGTTAGCAGGGCTGGGGAACGGACCACCATGGAGCCTTCCCACGAATTTCTTACTATGCTAGTCAAGCCCGCCAACATGTCCACCCAGCTCGGTTTTCCATTCACTACTCCAGCCCCCCACACCCCACATCTGCCCCACGATGCCACCCATTGTCTAATGAATCTATCTTCCACAGCTCCCTGCTCATTTTCTAGCCAAGCCACTTCCTCCGCCACCATGGATGGCACCCTCTCCTTCAAGGTCCAGATGGAATGCTGGCTCGGGAGCATCTTAAATCCAGAGGCTCATTCCAACCGGAGCCTAGTGTCGCCGCTCAGGGCTCCGTGGTGTGGGGTTTACCTCCCACTAATGGTGCCTGTCCCGTCCTATCATGGCCTGAGCGTCAGCCCTGCATCGGGCACAGGGCTAAGCAGTTTATAAGCCTCATCTAACATTCCTAGCATGGTGTCTATGAAGGAGGCACCATGAGTCTCCCCATCTCACCCAGGAGGAGGCCGAGGCTCAGAAAACAGTGGCACGTTCTCTGTCACAGTTCAAGCCCACCTCGGCCCGGCTCTATCAGGCGTCTCAGCTGTGGCACTACTTTCCTCATTTACAAGCATGCCTGTCTCTCTGCAGCCTTTGAGACTCATCCTCACATGCCGTCGGCCTCCACAGCGTATGGTACACCCACACGTTCTGGACAATGCACTGTTAATAGTGTGGTTTCTTATTCTGCTTCTGTAAAGTCTTCTAAAAGGAAAAAAAAAAGGGTGAAGGTCCTTCAACAATAGCCTTAGCATCCTGTTATAATGAGGAAAAAGTCGGGAAATTGATATCTAAACGTTCTCAACACCAACATTAGCTTAAATTCTCATCCACACCCTTGGCCCAAGAGGGCCACACCAAGACAAGTCAGTCTGCCCTTTGGAGCCCATTCATTAGAGAAGGGAAGTGTTTATGTGGCCTCGGCTCTGGGATGATATAATGATTGCCTTTCCTCCCAGCAGGTCTCACCCTGTCTCAGGAAGACGTCAGGGGTCAGCACAAGGCCAGACTCCGAGTTGATGAGTCACTCTGGGAGAAGGCCAATCGCAGGATGAAGTTTGGCTCCGGGGGATTGGTGAAAGGAAATGGTACCTTTCCCTTGGAGGAATGAGGTTGAATCTGACCTCAGTCTGATGGCATGGAAAAACGCCCAGCCTGTCTGGCTGGGGATCCAGGAGGGGGGACAGGGTTCCCCAGAGAGTAATACTCAAAGGTCAGTCTCTACCCAGGGCTCTTAGGAAATGCTCACTGCCAGGTCTCTGAGGGGCTCAGGTGAGGCATGTGTCAGGAATATGGAACCATCTTATTAGTAAGTCTGGTTCCATTAAGGCAGGCAGAGTGGGGGGAAAATGTACTTGGGAGAAAGCAGTAGAGGGGTGAGGCCAACAAACCTTGGTTCCTCTCCAAGCCAGCACACCTGCTGTGGCACCCGTGGAGAACCACTGAATCCTGTGGTGAAAAGCTAGAGCCCGCATGTGTTACTGTCCCCTCTTCACCACACTTCACCAAGAGCATTACCTCCATTACCATATCTCTCCACAGCCTTCACCACCTCTGCCCCCATCACCTCCACTAGCTACCCTCTAATGCCATCGCATTACTTGGCAGGTACCATTCTAGGAGCTTTGTGTTTCCTTTTCATTTAATTTCTATAACAGGAGCTATTTTCTTTAGTAATGAGAGAGTTCAGGCAACCTGACCAAGGTCCATATCTTATAAGTGGCAAAGTTGGAATGGTCACCCTAGCATATCTAACACCGAGGCTGTGCTCTTGACCACTGTGCCAGATGGAAGAGTCCTTCTGGGGCAGAACAGAAGAGTTCAGATGAACAAACAAACAAATCATAAAGCAAAGACCAATCCTACTCCAGCTCACTGACAGCCCCTTCTCCCCATCTGCTCATGCAGATGTTCAGTGACACCATAGTACTCTCTAGAATCAGGGATGATTATTATCATTCTTCTCCCTGGGGGTCATGGCTCCCTTTCTCACCTCTACCAAGCAAGAGGTGGTTGCCATATCTCTTCTATTCTAAATCGTCATGGCCATTCTTGCCTTCCCAGCAGCCCACTGTGACCTCTGCTTGAAAATTTCAGAGGAAAACTCGTTTCTTTCACAAAAGCTCCCCAACATCTAGCACAGCAGGAGATGTGGGCCAAATCTTAATGTGTGAGGACTGAACTAGGCCCAAGGCCATCTGCCTGCCTCGTGGCACCCAGAGCTCAGGACACGCAGCACAGGGAAGGCCCACCCCTCCAAGAATCTCAGGCATGTGTTCCCTCACCAGAAGGTTAGAAGCAAGGGAAACATGAGTGAGTCAGGTGAACCTGGAATGTCACCTTAAGTCACAAACTACAAAGAGTTAATGCCCAAGCAGACCTGACAGGGAGGTAAACATCCATGGAAGGTTCTTGAGTCTTTTCTCTGTCTCTGCCAGCAACTGAGGAGCGGATCGGCCAGGTAGCCGTCTCCTGTTGCTGGCGTGGAAAATTTTCCAGGGGACTTTTCTGAACATAAGCATCTTGGAATGAGCCTGATCCCAGTAAAAGAACCAAATGTCAGAAAGGCTGAACATAAATCTTGCCTAGAGTAGGGATTGCTTGATGGTCGGATTTCTTTTTTTTTCTTCACTAGGGTTACAAGACAGGGAATGTGAAAGGAAAGCCCAGCCTGATTTTATGAGCCATGATCATAGTACTTCTCTTTCTGGAACAAACTTGCAGAGAGTTCTGTTGTTTAAGCTCCTGGAAACTGAATTGACAGGAAACCCTGTCTGTGGCTGCAGGTAAAGGTCCTGCTCCCACACTGGGGCACGGGTTCTGTGGGCTACTCCCTGCAGGAGGCAGACAAGGTGGGTCTGTTCCTTCAACTGAGGTGAAGCTCTATCAACTGCTTCTAGAGAAATGCACTTCACGTTACAGGATCCATTCGAGGCATTTGCATTTTGAAATATTAAAACAGGTGAAGTACATCCTGGGAGGCCCCACCCTTAACTTCCAGAAGACTAATCTTATACTAGTTATAACAACTACAGCAGCTAACTTTTAAGGAGACCTTACTCTGCCTGAAGCATTTTACATCCATAACCTCACTAATCCTCATGATGATTCTAGGAGATAAATATTATCCCTATTTTATAGATAAAACTGACCCAGAATGGTTCTGAAGCTTTTCTGAATTCCCACAGAATGTCTGTCAGAACAAAGATGTGACCTGAAGGCTGTTGGACTCCAGGGCCCCTGCCACTAACTTCCATGTAATGATACCTATGGGTCAAAGAAAAGACACTGAATCCCAGCAGAATTGCCGCTTCCACATCCTCTAACTCCAAAGGTCTTCAAAGTCACCCTGGAGGTGACTACAGAAATAAATCATTGCTGGGTTACGGGGGCCAACACACCAAATTATCAGAAGCAGGCTGCTTTTGATGGGACTGTATACCTGGGAAGATAGACCTGGGAAAGATCTCCACCTCGTACAGCTCATGAACTGAGCTGATACCTAATTATTAAAAAGAAAGCCTGGTGAACTGACCACACCAATGTAAGTCAGGAACACCAAGTTCTGTTTGCCTTAGTGGAATCTCTTGCTTTCAACTAGGCCGGGCAGGCGACTGAGCCATGAGGAGGAGAACCGGAGTGAACTGTGAAGAAAACTCTCCATCAAACACGGGGACACTCTGTTGTTGTAAGAACCAAGGGCTAGGGCAGCGAAAGAGTTCTGTAAAGAAAGAAGAAGGAAAGCAAGCTGATCCACATATTCTGGAAGTGTACAAAGGGGACAGGTAGATGTGGGTCCAATTTTCTGAGCCCCCACCTCACAGCAAATCATTCTAAGAAATACCAAGGACAAACTGCTGGTTCTAGAATAAATGAAATAAGATGAATCTGGTTCTACGTGATAGAATACCAGTTCTGATCACTCCTTTTTCCTGTCTTTGAAATTGAAATAAGAAGTCAATGACTTACTTTATTGTTCTGTTTAAGCAACTGAATTTATACACTTTCTGAAAGGCCAATGTTTACCCGCAGCATCTTTATTATTGTAAGTCAGCTTTAACCCAAATTCAACGGGAAGCAGACTTCAAAAGCACTTAGTGTGAGCATCACTCTAAGGGCCTTATTGTTGTTCTAACACTGAGCACATCTATGCTTTTCTTTTGTTAGTGACTCTGGGGATCTGGAGAGCTCACACGCATGCACATGCCCTTGATGTGTGCTACAAATACTGTAAATTCTATAGTGATCATTGGGTATTGCCTTCTACAGGGGAAAAGAGGATACATTTGTACCAGCGGCTAAGGGGGTGACGATTGTCCTCTTATAACCTGACTGTAAAGAAGTCTAATCAGTTGATGATAAACACCAGGGCCCCATGTGTCGCAAACAACTGGGTCATTTTGGCTGCTTCTGAATAGGAGTAAATAGTTTTATGTAAAATTGTTTATACTGGCCAGACTTCAAGAACTTAAACTTTAGTGTTCACTATGTCATAACCTTCATAAATTAAAGAATTTTCCTTCCATAATTTTCAGCCTGATGGATCATCATCTGATGCCTGGGAGGTAATAGGAGACCTTCCTGCTTGTGGCGGGATTAGTGAGTTGCTTTCATGTCTATGAGAACATTTCAGAGCTTCCAAGACTTGTCTAAAAGGAAACTTGGAAGCAAGCAAAGGTGTGAGAACAGGAAACTTTCTTAGGGATTTAGACCATTAGAGCCAATGTTGATTTACGTAGCAAACCAAGTGACCCTCTTTGTCTGCTGGATTTTACACGTACATTTTTTCTACACTGGTCTTAACGTTGCCGTAGATCAGGCCGCTTCCCAAGGCTTCCCATTCAGTTTTTCCTGCTGCTCCTTCTGCAGTCAGCTTTCCCTGAGAGGGGAGCGAGGACCTCAGAATAAACACAATCCTTCTATCAGCAAGGTTCCATCTTGACTCTCTACAGGACCACCCTATGTGGCAGAAGCCAGTGTCAACATCCACATGGGGAAGGATGTCACTGCACTTGAGATCTGAGGTAATCTCCCATCCTGCTGCTTTACTTGGCATAACTAGTCACTGCAGCTCTCGTGTTAAGAAAAGGCCCAACAATGTCCTCATTTATATCAGGACACGGGGCCACCTGCATGTCCTAGCCGAAGCAAGAGAAGGAGCATTTGATATGTGATAATCAAGTGGCTGTCACTCCGATGATTCATGCTCCTAAGTCCCATAAACATGTGAGTCACAAGAGAAGAAGCAGTGGGTTCAACTTTAGAGGGCTGTTCCACTAAAATCTCTGTAAATCATTGGGCGCCCAAGAGAATTACTTTTCTATGCATGTGATGAAATGGAACATAAATATGGAGAGGCATTCTTCCTACTTCAAAGGAGGTCAGAGAATAGAGCAGAGATGTGTACGTCAGTCATGGCAGGTGATGGTTTCAAAGCAGCCAAGGCTTTGGGTGATAGGCCATGAGAAGAGGTTAGTGATGGATGTCCCTGTGTTTCTCAGTGTCATCCCATAAAATATGGGGGTAGTCCCAGGGTACTTTAGAGGATATGAAAGGTCCTATAGTGGAGGATGGGGAGAAGATAAGCATCAAGGCTGTGTTTGCTATGCTTTTTAACTGCAGCTTTCTATCATAGATTGGTGTGAGGCACATCTACATGCACAACTTGGCAAGATAATCATTTGGTATGGCTTCCAAGGACTGAAGGCTTGAAGGTCATTCTCCCTCCACCTTACAAGAAGCTGTTGCTCAGGGGATCCCTCCATGGCTTCATCATAATCCAGCCTCCTTGGGCCAGAGGGAGAATTTAACTGGCTACCTTTGCACACTTCCAACAGAACTTCTACCAGCTGTTCTTCTTTGTCCTGTCATGAAACATGGGTTCAGCACAGGTCACTGAATCATAAACCATTAAAGCTAAAATGTCCCCAAGAGATCCTCTGGCTCAGTGATTTCTGAACTGCCTTAAATGAATTTTTTTCAAATGAAATTTTACTCAGACCCCAAAATATAAAATAAATTTAGTAGCTATGATTCAATATGGCAGTTTCATCATAACTTTTCATTATTCTTACCTAATAAATAAAGATGGACTGAATTAGAAAAAAAAATCATCATTTTGCAGTCACTAATGAGACAATGGATCCAGGCAATAATCATGAATGGAGGCTGAAACCCTAAGATGAATGGTTGATAGGAGACTTTTTAATGGAAGGATCAGGCTGATACCAACTGAGCTCATTGATCAAACAGCATTACTGCAAGTGGGTTAATCAACTGTACTGTGGCTTCAGAGGGGGTACAACAGGAAGTACATATGAAGAGTATCCATGAGGGACTCTTGCCTTAAGAAATATCAAACTCATACCCAGTCATTCTTCTAGGTTTCAATACCAGCGTCCAGGACATAAAAGAACAAATCAAACAATACCATGAGGAAACAATCAGCCATATTCAGAACACGGGACAGTCTACAGAATAAATGACCTAGTTTCTGTAATTGATCAAAGGCATGTGCAATGCATTTTATTGTTGCCCAATTATTCATTCCCCTTCCTGCAAGAGGAAGGATTATTCATTCGTAAGTGGATCATACGTTTGTGCCTACTGCCTTTTGGATGGGCACTCTCCCAGTGGAACTGTGTACATTCCTGTCCCATTGATACCAGTTGGGCCTCATGACTTGCTTTGCCCCATGGTGAGTAAGTGAGAATAGGCCACATCTAAGAAAGCTTTGCCGACCATCCCGTCACTGGCTTTGCTGCCCTTTTATTTCTGTGGCAAGAACATCCCGACACAAATTGCTGAGTCCCAGAATAAGAAGACACATGGAAAGGAGCTGAACCACTGCCAAACTGCAGACAATGTGCAATGGGAGCCAGAAATAAAAACTTTTATTAACATTGTTTGTTATACCATTGAGATTTGGGGGTCATCTGTTACCCCAGCAAAGCTGGTAAATTTAATATGAACCTCCTCCCACCCAAACACACACACACAGAAGAACTGTTATAAAGTAAAAGAAACTTTAGCAATGTGACCATTGAAGGTATGTTGTGGACCATGATAGTGAACCACAGTTCAAACAATTCAAACTTAAAATGTCACTTTTGGGATACTTGAAACAATTTGCATAATGTCTGTGTATTATGTGATATTAAGGAGTTATTGTTAGTTTTGTCAGGTGTGAGCATGCTCCCATACACATGTATTTTTCAGTTAGAGATGTATCGTGAGGTATGTATGGGTCAAATGACAGGATGTCTGAATTTTCTTCTGAATATTTCAAGAAAAGAGTAAGAGGATGGATAAGTGTCACAAAATATTGATAATTGTTGAAGCTGGACTTTAAGCACAGAGAGGTTGACTATACTATTATCTCTAATTTTATGTATGTTTTTAAATTTGCCTTATAAATAATCTATAAATTATAGCAAACAAATTAAAAGGCATTAACAAACAATGACAAATAGGATATAATGGGAGTCACCAGCAGACAAGAAAATTCCAAAATTTCTGGAAGAGCCAGTGTTTGGATGAAGGGTCATTTAGAAGGTAAGATTGAGAAAGTTTCATTCTCATGTGTTTGTGTGTGTGTGTGTGTTGGGGGTCTACAAGGGGACAGTGTCCTTAAAAAGAGTGTTGACTGTCCTGTAGAACATAGCACAGAACTGACAACAATGGGTGTAAATGAAAGTTTGTATAACCAACCATTGACATTATAACATCCCCCCATCCACCCACCTACACACAGAATGATGCCCAATAAAATGTTTGCCATCCAGGTGAAAAAAAGCAGACTGCTTTTCTTTTTTTAAGCAAAACAAAACAAAATCTATCTGGGAAAACTAGGACAGCTGATCTGTGCATTGACACCCAAGGCAAAGCACTCCCCAAATTGGTGTTTTAATGTAATGGTCAGCTCCCCGCAAGTTCACCCTGAAGTAAAGCCTACCAGAGAATCAGCCCCACCCACAGAGGAACGCCAGCCAGGTGACCATTGCTCCATTGCTGAATGCGAATGGACTGCTGAGGATCACCATACAATTAGAGGAAGTCTGCAATGTGACAGAGCAAAACAAAGGAAAAATGACACCGGGGAAAACACAAATAATTAGGAAACAGAGGAAAATATTTTGAAAAGGGGAAAACTTTTAATTAATATTCTGAGGGATTTGAAATGAGATGGCACCCAAAAAAAGAATAGGATTCTACAGAAAAGGAAAAATCAAAGATAAAGTACTGTTAGAAATTAAAATTAAGTCCCAACCTCCACTCTGTCCCATCCAAACAAAGAAGAAAAGATAAAAGAAGAGAATTCAGGTCCTACCAGAAGAGAAGGAACTAGGATATTTTTCATCCCAGGGAAGGTGATGGAGGGATTAGGCGCACACAGAAGAGGAGTGAACTGAGTGGGCAAGGGGAGGGGCAAGGGGAGGGGCAAGGGGAGGGGCA
>NW_024425563.1:91064227-91140805 GCF_017311325.1 Ursus maritimus | reverse complement strand
CAGGGGGAGGGGCAAGGGGAGGGGCAGTGCACACTAGAGCTTTGTTTTGATCGTCAGTTTTCCATCATGTCTGATTTCATCACCATGCGTTTTCAGAATATATGACCTTCACATGTGCAGAAACAATTTGATGTGATAAGAATGTTTTAGAAATGTAAAACCAAAGATGATTCAGCGTCCTAAGAGGCAAATCCTCAAGTATCTAATAACTCATTCAGGCTTTTATTTCCAGAACCCAAAATCTCAAAGTCTAGTCTCTATACTGTCAGCACTTGGTGAGCAAAGGTTAAAGTTTCAAGAACAAACAAACAAAACACTGAAGTTCTCTCACAGTAAAGACGATCCCCTAGAGAAGTTCCTGTCATTTTAGTCTCAAAAGTTTGTGGGTTTTTGATGAGTTATGTTTGAAGCTTTTGTAGAAAGATAAAGAACTTTAACTCCCACCCACACGTGCTCCACTCACTGGGTACACATCAGTGCCTGCAAGTACATTATTGAAAATCTACAAACTATCTCAAAATCATCTTCACAGAGTCAATGTCTAAAAATGCTTGTCAAAGTGCTTACAATCCACATGGTAACGATTTAGTGGAAGCTAAACAATGATGAACATGATTTCTAGTAAACACATACAGACATAGACATGCATTTGAATATAACACAACAGATAATTTTAGGAGGCTCTTGTGAAATTGTTTATCACATTTTATCTAAAGATCAATTTTAGTTTTGAGGGGGCTTGGGTGGCTCAGTTGGTTTAGTGTCCAACTCTGGATTTTGGCTCAGGTCATGATCTCAAGGTCCTGGGATTGAGCCCTGCATCAGGCTCCCCACTCAGCATGGAGTCTACTTGTTACTCTCTCTCTCTGCCCCTCCCTCCACCCCCACCTCCCCCTGCTCGTGCATCCACACTCTCTCCCTGAAATAAATACATAGATATATTTTTTAAAAAGATCATTTGAATATTTGATTACAAGCCATAATCCAAGAGAAACTTTGTCTGAGAGCATCCTTTGATAAAAGGAGGCTTCAAGTGGGTTAAAGTGATCAATACACAAAAGGAAGATATTCCTTCAAGAAAATCATAAGCAGACTTCAACTTTAAACGTTTTTGAAATTCATCCAGGTTCTAAGTAAAAAAGCAAGGACATCCATGTATATATTGAAGAAGAGAAAAGTTATTATGAATTCTGGGGAAGGGCACTGTCAAAAGAAGGAAAGAAAGAAAGAAAGAAAGAAAGAAAGAAAGAAAGAAAGAAAGAAAGAAAGAAAGAAAGAAAGGGAAAGGAAAGGAAAGGAAAGGAAAGGAAAGGAAAGGAAAGGAAAGGAAAAGGAAGGAAGGAAGGAAGGAAGGAAGGAAGGAAGGGCTAATCCCAGGGGAAATTTGAACCCTGGTAATATGGAAGCCTGGATTGGCTCCAGGCTGCACAGGCCCCTCCAGGAGCAGCAGTAGCACAGACAGTGTCTGTTCACAGTGGGAGCTGTGGTGCTGAACAGCATTTGTCAAGTGTGGCAGCCCTGGGTGGGACACACACACCTACTCATTCAGCACAATGATTCGCTAACCCACCCCATAGGGCTTTACCACCCCAGAGTACCATCTCCACCTTCCATGGGCCTGAGACGACCCATGTGGAGTTAGGAGAGGAACCTCTGATTTATGGTGGTGAAGCTTTCCTTCCTTCTGAAATATAGCTCTGGCCCGCTAGAGGGAAAGAAACCAACTTAAACACTTTCTGAACATACACTTCTAAGTTAAGGGGGTCATTAGCTCCTTAGTTATGTCTTCAACTTGGTAAAGACACATAATCCCCCTTCCTTTAATGTGTTAGAAAAGACTTCCTAGAAACTTCAACATGCCCTGTACATTTCCTAGTATTATACTCCTTGGTTTTTTTCCATGGAATAAGTTGACAGCTTGACTCCACCATTTAAGAGTGTGTGCTCCTGAGTACAAATGACAGCTCTGATGCATAAGTGTCCCAGAACCTTAGGAAAGTCACTTACACAATCTAATCCTCAGTGTCCTTCCCTGAGAAATAGGGATGAAGATAGTGTCAACCATACAGAGCTACTATGAGGATCAATTGAGATAATCCCTGTGAAGTTAGGATATTCCCCTGTCCAGAGGTATTGTGCCTACAAACAAAAAAAGCAGCAACTCAAACTGGCTAACACAATAAGTAAATGTGTGATTGCTATGGGCTGGAATCTGGAAGAGCACACCTCCTGCACGAAATAATTGACAACTTGATGGGTTGTCAAAAGCCTAGGTTCTTTCCCTCTCTCATATGCTACTCTTGGCATGGATTTATCCCAAAGCTGTGCCTTCTCCTGGTTACCTTTTGGCTTCCCGTGGCCCCCTAGGACTACATTATTTCTCATTCATATTCAATAAGAAAGGGCAAGGCAAATTTCCCAGAAGCTTTCCAGTAGACTTCTCTCATCCCATTGGCCAGAATTAGGTCACGAGCCCATTCTACAATTATCACTGCAGGTAGAAGAGGGTCACAGGACTGGCATAGACTCACTTTTGGAGGAGGAATGGATGTAGAGGAAGATCATTTAAATACCCAGTAGGGATGACCTCTTTTTAACATCATTGTCCACACTATGTTGCCCTTTACAGTCTTCAGGAAGTTTTTCCAAAAATGCAACCAGCTATAGCTGGTTCCTTGTGTAAGACATAAACTCTATCCTTAAGAAACTTCCAATGTACCTCTGAAAATAAAGCATGTGGATAGTAAAGTGTTAAACAGTAGGACAAGACAACCTAGAATTCATGGCCTGAGAAAATTGCCACAGCCATTTTAATTGGCCATGACTAAAATGACCAGCGAGAATCCCCTAATTAACGGCAGCACCGTTCTGCAGACTGGTCTGCACGCTCAGCCCAAATCTACAATAGGGACTGATACTTCCCATGGAGCAGGCAGACAGGTGGCCTCGCTGGTTTTCAGACTTAGCATCAGTTTCTCCCATGTGCTAACTGTCACCACGACCATGACCTTGTATAGACACATCTCCCAGAGGAGGATCAGTCTTAAAGCCTGATGAGAAGGTAGGTTCCTAGAGCTCTAGAAGTGTGGAATGGCTTCCCAAGGCTCCATCTTCCACCAACCCTGAGGACTCACATTCAAACGTGATTGACTGGATCTAAGTGGCTCTGCACCCTTGGCCTTAGAGAATATATTATGTAGAGAATTTACTGTTTGTCACCAGTCCTTACATGATTGCCATACCAAAGCTGTGTGTTTATAACCCATGTGGAGCAGCTAAGCCTGATAAAAATGTATAGGATAATAATAACAATAACTTTGACTCACCACCAGACACTTAATCCCTAGCATGGTGTAGGCAGGAAGGAACATGCTATGAAACTAGGGGGAAATGTTCCTAGTTTACGAGGCATTTATAATCTTGGTAAACTAATACAACATAGATACATGGAACAAAATGTATAAAGCAACATTCAAGACTCTGATCTCTCTCCAGGCCCTCACTGACTCACAGCTAGATTGTGGCAGTCAGTCTCCTTGGCTCCAGTCCCTGAACTGCGGCGTGCTCTACCACAGCTCTCAGGGCTACCTTCCCAAAGTACGGCATTGAGCAAGTCACTTCCTCATTGGAAAATCTACAATGGCTTCTCAGCCCCTACAGAAAAACTGCCCTCTTGACTGTCAAGGCCTCCAACCACGCTCTAATGTCTGCTCCTCTCCAGTCTTCCAATGTACTGCCAAGAGAACAGCCTTCTTTCACTGCTCTCTCTTTCCAAATGAGGCGTGGCCTCCCTGCCTCTATGGCCTGCTCACCCCTGCATACAACACTCTTCCTGCCTCCACATATTTAAATATTACTCTTGTTTGAAGATGAAGGTTTGCTTCCTATATAATTTGCTTCCTAAACACACCGGATTACAGAGATCATTCCTTCCTTGGAATTCCCATAGCACTGGCATTCGTATGTAGTACCATGAGTTATTCTTCGTCGAGTTTCTATACATGTCTTATATTCCCAGCTCGATTTCCAGTTCCTTGATGTCAAATGCCTGTTCCCATCCTCTCTACCTGCCCGAAGCTTCACAACCACAAAATCTGTGATGCTGCTGCAGACAGCAAAATAAAACTAGGCATAAGCATTGAGCAGACTAGGGGAGTAATCCGTTATCATCAGAATGGACTAGAATGAATTTTAAAAGGCTTCCTAGGCAGGTGTCTTTTTAAACTAGGGTTGGAAGAAAGGACAGAAATGACAGAAATGTCAAGTAGGAGAGGAAGCAAGACGGGTGAGGGTTAACATGGTGACTGTGGATATGGAAAGGGATGGGTGGATCCGGGAGCCTGGCCATGTTCTGATAGTTGAATAAAATCAACAAACTGGTACAAAAGTCTGGATGCCAGATGCCCTTCCCTTTGCATATCTTCTAGGTGTAACTTGCTTAGGTCTATAGAGTTGACAAGTAGGGCCAAGAAAAAGTCATCATCTAGGCTTAAGTTCTATCTTATGACCTTTAAACGTTCTTCTTCCATTCAATTCTTTGAAATATCATTTCCTTTGGCGAGGTAACTTTTTCCAGTGGGAGCTTGTCAGTGAGATTTTTGGTCCTTACTTTAACCTTGTCAGAACAATTGGACAGAACTGCAAGTGTTGGTTAATGCTTTGCACACATGCTCATTCTCCTCATGTCCTCAGATCCCCCTCAAAAGTTCCATTTTATAGAGACGATCCTATCACATCCAGACCTGCAGGCTCTCAGAGATGTGGGGGGAATTACTGGGCATGTGCTCATCAAGGGCTCAGCCGGATTCTGCTGAGGCTCCAACTGAGATCTGATCCACTAGCGCTGACCTGAGACCCTTCCCAGGCAGGACGCTTAGCCTCCACCACACCCCAACTCTTCTCCAGAGCAGACATCTGCAAAGTGCATATGTCAAGGAGGTAGGAAGATGTGCCAAGGAGTGTGTGGATATTCCCCTTTGCTATTTGTTAACTTTTCAGACACTCTACTTCCTTATCCTTCTGGAATACCAGATACCCAAAGGGATACTCCTAATTCCTCATTTAAATTGTCTTTCTCCTTTAAATAGTATTGTTCAAACCTGTCCAACAGTTTGTCTATACGATGTGCATCCATAGAATGACCCTAAATGAAAGAACCATAGAGTGGAAGAATTTAAAACAGGGATCTCAGTAATTATCTCATCAAAGTCCCTAACTTTCCAGAATAAACTACAACCCAGAAGGGGAATGTGGCCTGGCCACTGTCACTTGGGCATGTTATAGTTCTCTGATTATATTAAGGACTAAAATTGTTCCGACAACTTGATTTATGTCTTTAATGTAACTGTAGCTATGAAAAACAACTAACGAGTTCCCACCATTAACTAGAATGTTTTGCTCCATCCCCTTTAAAAACACAGTTACCACAAGAAGTCAAAATAGATTTCACATTTCCATGGAAAAATTGTAGGCTTCATCTAGGGATTATATTATACCTCAGTAAGCCCACCTCCCTTCTCCCTTAAACTTACACAATGTAAAAAAAAAAAAAAAGGACATAGAGGTGACAATCAGGCACCTGCTCTTCTGCTTCAAGGACCAGCTTTCTCTAGAACAGCATTTCTGGGAGCAGTTGACATTTTAGACTGAATAATTCTTTGTTGTGGGGCTATCCTCTGTATCACTCATGTTTATCAGCATCTCTGGCCTCTACTTACTAGACGCCAGTAGCAAACTGTCCCCCCTACTGCTCCAGTTATGGAACCAAAAAGTCTCTAGACACTGTCAAATGTCCCGTGGGTGAGAAATTGCTCCCTCTCCTTTAGAACCACTGGGTCTAGAACCACTGTGGATGTGGAGGTTATTCTGAGGAGTCCTGTCAGAGGTTTACCATCAGTATTTGTATTCCACTCCCCCACTCCACCAACTCTACCATTACTGCTGTAATTTCAACCCTGGAGGCAACATTGTCCTTTATTGTTTGTAATCCTCCCCCCCCCACAAAACTGTACAGGTGTGTCATACTTAGCAAAGAGTGGATATAACTGACAAAAAATACAACATTGAAGGTCAAAACAGAAAGTCATATATTAAAAATAACTTTTTGTCATAATTCAATAGAGAACTATATTAGTTATCTAATGCTGTGTAACAAATTGCCCCAAATTGAAGCCAAATTAATCTATTAAAAATAAAGCTAAAACAACAACTACCTATTACTTCACACAGTTTCTGAGGGCCAGGAATCTGGGAGTAGCTTAGCTACATGGCTCTGAGATGTCAATAAGCTGTTGCCTGGGACTATAGACATCTCCAGACTATATTGAGGCTGGAGAATCTGCTTCCAAACTTACTCATGTGGCTCTTGGCAAACGTCAGCTCCTCACTGGCTGTTGGCCAGAGGCTTCAGTTCCTTGTCCTGTGGGCCTCTGCATAGAGCTGCTCACTCCATGGAGTTGGCTTCCCCTAGAGTAAGGGATGAGAGAGAAAGGGAGAGAGAAGGAAAGAGGGAGAAAGAATAGAAGGTTCAGTTTTCACCTTTTCTATACGTTATTGTTTCCACAGACTTGGTACAATGTGAGAAGGGACAGCACAAAAGTCTGAAGCAGGGGTGAGGCCCATTGGGGGCCATCTTAGAAGCTGCCTACCATGGAAACCCCTCAATAACCTCAAACTTTCCTAAGTTTAACCCCTTCCCAGATCAGCAACATGACAATTTCTGACCTAAGTGTCCTCAGTTTCACCTGAAGATGGGAAGGGATTTGCATCTCATCAGAACAATGATCCTGAGGCACCACAAAACCAAAATAATTCAACCTACTCCATCCCTTAAGTGACAATAGTAAGCCGATTCAGTTTAGAAGAACTTTCAACAAAAGCAGGTTTGGGGTTACCTTCTTTCAATAGAAAAAATAATTAATAAGGTATAACATATTGCTTCCTATTTTAATTAGCCAAGACTCCATGAAAACTATTCATCAAGCTCTATTTATCAAATATTTATTGAGATCCTTCTCTGAGTTAGACATTTACTTACGTATTGCTATACAACAAACCACGTTGAAAGAGTGGATTAAAACAACATCAGTTTATGTGGGTTAGAAATTGGGGTAAGGTTGAGCTGGTCAGTTCTGCTCCATGTGGCACTGGCTGTGGTCATTTACTCAGTTCTATTCATGTGGTTGCAGAGGTGGGCAGGAGGTCCACGGAAGTTTCACTCATGTGTCCAGTGTCTTGGTGCTCCTCCAAGTGGCCCCTCTCTTTCTGAGGACAATGGCCATGGGCTTCCTCAGAGGATAATAGTAAGACTTCATTCACGGTGGTTGATTTCCAAGAGCAAAAGACGAAGATGTTATACCTTTTCAAGCCCTCATCTAGAATCGGCATAGCATTACTTCCACCTCACTGTATTGATCAAAGTGAGTCACTGTGGGAAAATATACCCTTTTGGAAAGTTCTCTCACGTCTTCAAATCTTTGGTCTAATGCCTTTGACCTCTAGACCTAGATTCAAAGGACTTGTGTGATTAGGTCAGGCCCACCCAGATAATCTTCCTATCTTAAGGTCAACTGGTTTTGGACCTCAATTATAGCTACAAAACCTTTCCATAGTAGCACTTAGATTAGTGCTTGAATGAATAACCAGGAGAGAGTGTGTACAACAGGGACTACAAATCTTAGGGAATCTTTTAGAATTCTGCCTGCCAAAGTGAGACAGCTGGTAAAATTTGAGCATTTGTAGATTAATTAATAGTACCATATCAATGCTAATTTTCTGCCTTAGATATTGTACATTGATTATATAAAATGTTAACATTAGCAGAAACTGGGTAAACAGTATGTGGGAACTTGATGTACTATTTTTGAAAGGTTTTGTAAATCTAAAATTATTTAAAATAAAAAGTTTAACAACAACAACAACAACAACAACAACAACAACAAAAGGCAAGCCACCAAGCCAGCCCAGACTCCAGGAAAAGGGAACTAAAGTGCATCTCTTGATAGCAACAGAGGCACGTGCACATAGGGAAGGAGGAATTGATGATGACCATCTTTGCAGATCACCTATTACAGGCACCATGAGTAATGAAAATAATGAATATGACCAGTTCCTTTCTCAGAGAACATGTAATCTGGTGGGTGAGAGAATGTCTATCCAACAGATATTTACTGTGGATCTCCTACAGAGTAAGCATCGTGATAATCCCTGGAGAGACGATGGTGCTGAAGGTACCCACAAGGATATTGTAGTTTAATGGAAGAGAGCAATTGGTGACCAGTAATTATAGCCCAGATGTGATAACTCTTATGGTCAGATAAATACAGAGGATTGAGTTGGTGAACAAGATGCAGGGCTCACTTCCAACTGCGAAGATCAGAAGAAGCTTCATTCACCAGTCAAGAGACAAACACCGAGATGTACTTCCCTCCCTCCCTCCACTCTAATACTTTGAAAATGCCCCAAACCAAAAGAAGTTAATTTCAGGGCTCATGGCCGTGAACCAGGGTTCATTTGGGGGAATACATTTTTCACTGAATTTGCTGATTGAGTAGATTTTTACACAAATGAATATTTTCCTACTAATATAATTTTTAACTCCCGCCAGAATCATCGATATCATTCTAGACCTCTCTCATACTTCTTTCGTTTTTCCCAGAAGAATCTGAAATGGAACTGGAAATGCGTTGCTCATTTTCCAACCATCTCCGATAAGTCATGGCTTATTTACACTGGAATGTCCCTTTAGATTTCAAAAGTGTGCTGGCTATTGTCTAGCACAAGTGATGCTCCTTTAAGTGGTTAAATCCAAGAGCTCTACGTTCTCTCATTGTTCTCAGCAGTGGTCTTTGGGAGAGTTGCCTTGACCTATTTCATCAGCCAACTTTATGACTCCACTTAACCTTTAAAAAAAACTAGAAATGGCAGCTTGTATCTGTAAACTTACACACAGAAAAATCTGCTGGGGTGGGGAAAACATCTTAAGGTCCTATTTTGTAGAAGTGTATCTTCTTAGGACTTTTAACCCATGAGAAACTGTAATAGCTCCCTGAGGTGGCAACCTGAGAAGACTTTTGTCAGGGTTTTGCTGACAGTGTCTGAGCTCAGCTGATCTTCTTGGAAACCTTGTTATTTTTAGATCATTTACAAAGGTTGAAAAGCTTTGGACTAGGGTCTTTTTGCTCCTGATGTGTTTGTCCTTCACCCCTTGGAAGATTCCAAAAGTCCCAGGCCCATGAGCTTGAGGGACGTGATCCCAGGGTAGCATCATGGTAATAACAGCAGGTATCACTTAGTCCCACTGCATATGGTGCACTGGAGGATACGTGGGTGGCCCACATGACATGGTGCCCTCTTCAGGGGCACCCATCAGGCCCTCCCAGGCATGTTTGTTAAGTAAGTTAGTACATTTAAGTCTACCTAGAACAGTGCTTTACATGCCATGCTTACTAGATGTTACTAGCATCAAATTTAACCCCAGTCACAGAACTCATGAACAGATCTGCCAGCATTGCTAAACTATAGCTGCTATGTATCCTAAGAGAGAAAAAAGGAATACCTTAAGAGTTCTTATTTTACAGGGATGAATAGAGCAAATCTGCTTCCATTTTGTACAGGAAATTAAAGATAAAACTGACTAGTGGCAGTCTTCTTCCTCCCCCAACTGGGCCTATTCTAGATCTGAGTGACCGTGCTGCCAAATTTATAAACCTTCCCCCAGAAGTGTGCTATGCAGAGACCCATCATACTCGTCTCACCTGTCACTGGGGTCATACGAGGGTAGCTGTCCAAAACATTGCATTTCCGTTCCCATCATCTCTCCATGGTTTTGTCGGTGAGTTCAGCTAATTGAGCACCGCCTCTGCGTGCACACTGAGCCCACATCCCTTCACTTAAGTTCTCCCAGAAAGTAAAGCTGGAGAACCAGACCTCATGTTTGAGACTCAGAAGATGAGAAACATGGGCCCAGAAGGGGAAGCTTCAGTGATTGGATATTTCTAACCCTGTCACGTTTTTAAGAATGGGACACTAGTTTGCTCTCATCTCAGACCTTTCCCATTGCACAGTTCAGCAAATCGGGCTGAGAAGATTCTAATCACTGGGCACTGTTTCCAGAGGTGACCTGTGGGTCATTGCACTTCGGTTCTGACCCCTAGACTGTGCCAATGCCATTACAAGCCAAAATGGCAGTATACATGAGCAATCCTAGCTGTGGAAATATACTTCTTTGTTCTATCCCCAGGAATAGTGATTCATTAACAGTCCCCCCAAAATGGACATTACAATTTTCTTGACCCTCTCCAAAGGAAGAACACAATAATGTTCATTAATAGTATATTTCAAAGCTTCTGTCAAGAACAGCCAGGAAGTTCTTTGTAAAAATCTAAAAACGTAAATCTAAGACCCTCAGGGTGAATGTGTGTTACACATGTTGCCATGTTTCAAACCAAGAGAGGCTATGGAAATAGGAGCTTTTCCTTGGGGGTCGCAAAGAGGTAAAGGGGTGGAAAGAAAGATATTTTCCTATGGCAGTTTCGCGTTAATTTCTTTCAACAATTCAGTTGTGTATCCTGAAGCTGAGTGTCTTGCTTCATGGTGAGCACGTGTGCAGTTCTGGGCAAGAGAAAAGGGTGCCGGTAATGGGATGAGGAGCAGGAAAACATTGTTATTCCCATCTGTGTGGTCAGAAGCCAAAGAAACCAACTTGAGTTGAACAGACTCTCATGTGGTTAATTTGCAAAGAAAAAGAAAGGGCAAGAGGAGGGATATGTCAAAGTGTTTTTCATCCTGTTGAAAGAAGAAAGCAAAGGTTGCTGTGAGGATTCACTCACCCTGTTTAACAGATGGCAAAACCAAGGTAGAGATGAAGGCACCATTCCTCTGGACTAAAATGGCAAGGTACAAACTACTTATCACCACCTGAGGACTGAGTAAGCCCAGTGTTTCTAAGGAAGAGCAAGAAACAAAAGCCAAAGCCCAGTTGCTGGAGCAGAACCACTGACCACCATGCCCTCCCTCCCCTTCCTCTGCTGAAGGTTCAGTAACTACGGCAGGACTCGGACTGTCACACAGTCTAAACTCTGCTCTATATTGTATTTTATTTATTTTAGTTTTTTTTCTCAGGACTGAGGACATGGGATAGAAAGGTAGTAAGCCTGAGGGCTCTGCCACAGCCCAGAGTAGCATCTGGATCACTCCTTCATTTCCTTTCCTGAGTTTGAGGGAAAAAAAGGGGGCAGCCAGTTATTTGAGAACCACCCCAACTAGAGATTAATTCAGGATTGCTATTGGAGGTAAAGTCATGGCCAGAATTATCACAAGTTACCTTCCAAATTACTGAGCTAGTCCTAGTTTTCTGAAGGTCAGTTGCAGGTTTGGAGATATATGTTTGTGTAATGGGGATCTAGAACTCTGCAGAAAGAGGAAGAAAGGATATTATTACCAGTGGGAAAGAAAGGAAGGACAGGAGCTCCAAAGAATGAGAAAAAAGAAAGGTAGGAAAGGTGGTAGGAAGAAAGAAAGAGAGAAAGAAAGAAAGAGAGAAAGAAAGAAAGAAAGAAAGAAAGAAAGAAAGAAAGAAAGAAGGAAGGAAGGAAGGAAGGAAGGAAGGAAGGAAGGAAGGAAGGAAGGAAGGAAAGAAAGAAAGAAAGAAAGAAAGAAAGAAAGAAAGAAAGAAAGAAAGAAAGGAAGGAAGAAAGAAGGGAGTTACAAGGTGTCAATTGATCACTTTGCAAAGAAGTAATTTTTCTGTCACACCAGACGTTCAAACAAAGGCAGAACAGCCTCCGTATTAGTTTCCTACTGGAGCTATAACAGAATATCACACATTTAGTGGCTTCAAACAATACAAATGTATTGCTTTGTGGTTCTGGAGATCGGAAGTCCAGAATGAGTCAAAAATTGGTCTCAGTGGGCTAAGGATGAGGTAGTGCTGTGTTCCTTCTGGAAGCTCAAAGGGAAAGTCCCTTTTTCTTGCCCTTTTTCATCTTCTAGAATATGCCTACATTCCTTCATTCATTTCCATTTCAAATCCAGCAACAGTTTTTTAAAGTCTTTCTTACATCACATCTCTCTGACATTGACTCTTTTCCGCATTTGAAGGACGCTTGTGATTACACAGAGCCCGCCAGGATAATCTAGGATAAGCTCCCCATTTCAAAGTCAGCTGATTAACATTTATTCCCTCTTGCCAAGGACAGTGACATACTCACAGGTTCTGGGAATTATGACATAGGTATTTTAGTGGGCCACCATTCTACCTACCAGGCCTCTCTTTAAGAATGTTGCAAAGAGGCAAGAGATTGGGCAGGCCCTTTAATGTTAAGGTCTTAAGGAACAGGGGGGAAAAGATATTTCTCAACAAAAACTCTGAGGTGGATGAAGTCTATTTCCCAGGTAGTGCTTGAGCTCCTTCCAGAGCTTGCCCTTCCCTCTGGGCGTCTACACGTCCGGCTGGGCTCCTACTGCTATGGGTTCACCAGAGTCTCCAGAATAAATGTGCCCTTGGGTCTGTCTGACCAGGGCACGCTTTCTCTTTGCCTTTTCTGCTAATCGAATTGACATATTCTAACTCTCATTTTGTTTTCAAAACTCTCCCTTTTTGTGTGCTTTTCCCCCCTAATGTGTGGAATAAATATATAAGTGCAAAGTATTTGCTTTCATTTGTCTATAATACTTCTGGAGTGATTCTGGAAGACTTGCGTTTGGGTATTGGGGAAACGTGTCTGTTGGCATTGCTTACAGCCCACTAATCCCACCACATTAACGCGTCCTGCATATAGCCAGCCTGGTTTAAAAGTTCAGGGCCATTTGTACTCAGAAGATAGCTTGGTATGTCTATATAGAGAAACTATTTAAGTATCTTATGAGAGTAGCAATTTATAAAACATTCAACCCTGGTATTGCTATACTAGAATTGTAAGAAGAAATACAATTTTGTCCTGATGTCTGAGAGAACTTCTACACACCAATATGACAGCCTCTGTGATGTATTTTTTTGTTTTTCCTCACTGCTGCTTGGAATGGAAGTATGTAACTTTTTTTCTGAACTTTTTCATCTTTCTTATCAAATGATGAATATACCAGTCCTAGTACCTCAGAATCAAGAAGGAGAAGAAGTGAACTTGATATTCTGGCCTTCTAAGGAGCATTGATACTACAGTGTTCAAGATGAACAACCATTTTTTTTAAAGGCACACCGCATCTTAAGAATCTCATCAATTATAAGGGCTCACTATAGCAGATAGCCTCCCATAACTAGAGGTAAATGTAAGAAGAATCTCATAATCTTGGGAACAAGCTTCAATATGATCAGCCCAGGGTCAGGGTATGGAGGGTGAGTGATGTGCCTTTGTTTCCACTCATCTCCTTTGCCAGTTCAGAATCCACGGTGAGCAGTCAGAAGAGAGGCAGATCTGGACGGTCTGTTCATCTCGGGGCTGGCATTCTTTCTCAGAGTCCTATGGATGAAGGCAGCATTGAGCCATGTGGGAGAGTGACAAGCAAGACTCACATCTACAAAGCTTTTCAAGTAGACAATATGCTAATGTCCCCGAATGAAATAGTCAGTGGTGAAATATCAAATTTAGGTGACATAGGAATGGGGTGAAGTTCCCTGAAAAAAGCTAAAAGCAGGGGTCACAAAATCTTCATGAAAAGCCCCCCAGTATGGGGCTTGGTGGGTGAGGTAGTCTAATGACCTCATATGAAATGTGGTTTTCAAAATCAAGATTGTACTTCCAACTCTTAGTAGATGGACCAAAGACAAAAGACTAGTTCAAGTAACTGGAGTAGTCACACACACTTGGTCAGTGTTCATTTTTCTTCTCCTAGGGAAACATTCAGAATATCAGAGCAAATGCTGGAAAATATCATGCTTGATTAACCAGAAAGCCATGGCAGCAAAAAATTTAAGGAAAAAAATCAAGAGAAGGAAGACTGGTTGCTTGTGGACACACCCTCAGTTCCATAATGATTAACCCACTAAGTTTCGAAGAATTTTCTAAGTCAACCTCAGACACAAACCTGCCAGAAGGAGGGCCTTGACACACACTGAACTTGAACATATGGTCTCTTAGTAGTGTGCTCAGCTTTGGGAATGTGTAAGAAAATAGGCCCTGATAATTAAAACAGCACATTTGTTTATAAGCATAACTTGATCTGGGCATATTGCTAACAATTTTAGCCAGCGCAATGTTTCTTTCAGGACTAATTATCGATCTGAACTTGAAATATATTCTAAATGATTTCTCTCACTAAGTCAGGAGAATAAATGCTTTCTGTTGGGTGATGAACAGGTTCAAAGTTCTCTCGGATCATTCTGAATTGTGTGGGTGGGAATCTGGATACACAATTATACTAGAGACAGTCTCTGGTGATAACTCTTCTTCAATCTTGATGGATTTCAAGGTTTTTAAGGCATTTTGTGACCCCATCTGAATGATCAGTCATTTGCATTTCAAGATATCTACTTGGACCAGTAGGAGAAATGATGACTCTGGTTTTTAAGATCATGTGGTTTTGCCAATTCTCTGTCATCTCCTCTTTTGCCATTTTCATTACTGATTGTGTAGACATGGAGGTATTTCACTTAGATATCCAGCCTGAAGAAAACGTCTCCAAATGTATATCTGTGAGCTAGCCATTGGGGGAAGAGCACTGCAGAAGGCATTACCCTTGTACAATGAAAGTCTAACTCACGGAATCACAGCAGGAGTGGCTCAGAATAATGTGTCCACAAAGAGCAAAGCAGGGGGGACAATAGCTCTTCCAAGAATTAGTAGGCATTCTTCTAAAAAGTCCCACGAGGCCCTGTGAGAAGACACATATCCTATTTATTTGCAATCCTTGATTCTGGAAATATATTGGGCTTACAGCGTGGATAAATGGCTCAAATTATCCCAATCAAAAAGAACATGAAAGGAAAACCAGCTCTAAATCACAGTCTGAAAGATAAACACCTCTAACTTAACTTTCAATTGCCACGTGGTTTCTCATGACATGGCTGCAAAATGTGTGCCTAACAGTCGTGACTTCAGATCATGTCGGGATAGTGATCATGACGTCATCTGCTGCCTTGGTCTGTACCTGGGCTTGGGGGACTGGTAGCCTGAGCAACAGTTTATCCTAGAAAATAGAGTCAAATCAGTTGTCACCTTCTGTTTTCTATACTTTAAGTTCTCCGACAACTACTTTAATACTTAAATGCAAATACTTAATATTAAGGCATGATATATTCAGTGAGTGCTCGGATTACAAAGGAATGTTTTCCTTTCATTCTCCTCTTACTTAAACATTATTCAGTACCTAGATAGTCATTTGACACTCATTTAAAAACCTATTGCATTTGTACTTGGCTCAAAATAAGGTGCTGATTAAAGAGCCACTCTTTACCCCCTGATGCAGATAGATCCATATACCCCAAAATGAAGCAATGGAAATTGATTTTCTGCTACAGATCATGAAATAATCAGAGCAATACAACATAAAGCAAATATTTACCCCCATGGGGAGAATGAAGCTCAGTTTTCCTAATGGACATCAGCAAAGTCCATGGTTTAAATTACAGATTAACAAAGGACTCATGAGCTCAAAATTAAGTTATGCTGTTTAAAATCCATCATTGAAACTGTCATTCTGCTTATTGCTTTGACTTCCTAACAAAGGTTTAAATGAAGACTTTATGTGCAAGTAGAGAACGTCAAGAGATCTGCTCTTTTTCAGACCTGCGTGGGCTGGAGGGGCAAACGTTTAGGCTATTAATGTAATTAGAATGAGGAATGTATTTTTCCAGGAAAAAAAAAAATCTTTACAAAAAAAACCCCACAAATCCACAATTAATCTATTATCTGGGGTCGGGGGGAGAATGGTAAGGAGTAGAAGGTGGGGTACATTTAGAAAGTACTGGATGCATTGATACCAGAGCCATTCTGGAGGCGCCAGGCAGGAAATCTGGAATTACTCTAACTTTTCTTTGCAGAGGCAGGCATCAGAACTGGGGAAAAGGGTCCAGAAAGACGATTGCCTTTGCTAGCAAAGTACGTTCAGACTGTGGTGTTGAGAAAGAGCATTTTTCATCATTCGGCTTTGTGCTGGGTCACCACTCCAGCACCGAGCAGCTCCCCAACGGCCTTGTCGTCGTATCCAAGGACCTCCTTCAGGATGTGCGTCGTGTGCTGCCCAAGCAGGGGGGGTGGCCTGGCCTCTGACATCTCGAACTTACTGTATCTCACAGCTGGGCCTGTCAAAAGAGGAGGAAAGCAGGAAGCCTGTTAATGACTAACCCTAGGAAATTCATTACCCCAGCAGCCTGGGTTGTTTTCAATGAATGCCAAGAATATCACTGCCAGTTACAAAATGGTGGTGAATGTTGGAAAGAAATGTATTTTTACACGAGGTTTTCTTGACTCGCTTTCATCCGACTGTGCCGTGGTCATCTGACCTGCCCATGCAGGGGTGGGGGTGGCCGGTCCTGTCGCCAAGACTCTCAGGGCTCAGTCACTCAGCTGGGTCGATTCTCTGGATGCAAAAGAACCATGACCACATGTACCTAGTGTCTCTCTGCAGCTGGAACTCTGATCCCAGGTGAAGGTAATCCAGACCTTTATCATTCAGCGTCTCCTATATAAACTGGAACGTTTAATTCAACAGACCACACATCAGTTAAACCTCTGCCAGACCCTGCTGAAGCCTTTTGTTGGGAGAATAGGTGATGTGTCTGTGTTTCATGGTCAGGGAGATCTGGGTTTGCATGTGCAGTGCAAGGCGGAGGGGATACTTAGCCAGCTGTTTGCGGAGCGCTGCCACTGTGCACAGGGTAACTCAAGCAGTACTTTCAGCAATGGCTAGAAATGGATTTTATGATCCTCATTCTTCACGTAAGGACACAAAAGCCCAAAAAGCTCAAGTTTTGCTCAAGGTCACGTGGCTAATAACTAATAGCACAGGGGCTCCATTCCACGTCTAGTCGAACAGCCTCACACTGAGGGCCTTGCACTCTCTATAACCCTAGCTGCCTGCTCCTTCTTTCCCACTCCTGCACAGAGAGGCTGGCTGGGCGCCGGGGAACATGTTGTTTCAGCAGATTGTTACCTTCGCTGCCTCACTCAATAAATGGTATTTATGTTGGCTGTTCCTCACATGTCATTTGATTAGGCTTCGGGAAAACAAATTAGATAGTCACAAGAAGACTACAAAACAGTGCATTTCTATCTCATAAAAATTTTTCCAGCTTGCTCTTGGTTTGGGGCGCACAAGGAAGAACACGCAAAACCAAAGCGCGTGTGGGTAACACCATGTCAGTGAGTAGAGCAGCAAATGTGCTTCAAGCTCAACGGAGAACTCCATTAATAAAAAGTACCGTTGTCGAAGCCACTGTTGATGAGAGAGAGAGGGAGGACACAGACCTCCCCAGTCTATTAAGCCACACTTTTGTGTGACAGACACCATCCACTATGGACAAATGGCAACGTTCAACTGATAGCCAAAGTTTTGCTTCTCTGAAGCTCTGTGAAATGCATTTCTTCTCCTCACCCTTCTTTTTATTGTTTTAAATTGTATTTTTTTACTGAAGTAGACTTGACACATAATGTTATATTAGTTTTGGGTGTACAACACAGTGATTCAACTAGTCTATCCATTATGCTTGCTCGCCACAAGTGTAGCCACCATCGGCCACCACACACAGCAGCATGGTACCACTATGTTCCCTGTGCGGCGCCTTTCATCCCCCTGAGTCATTCATTCTTTATGTGGAAGCCCATACCACCCACTACCCTTCACCCATTTTGCCCATCCTCCCCCTTCCCTCTGGTGACCACCGGTTTGATTCTCTGTATTTATGGGTCTGTCTCTGCTTTTTGTTTGTTTATTCGTTTGTTTCATCTTTAGAATCTGCATAGAAGGGGCACCTGGGTGGCTCAGTCAGTTAAGCGTCTGCCTTCCCCTCGGGTCATGATCTCAGGGTCCTGGGATCAAGCCCCGCATCGGGCTCCCTGCTCAGCGGGGAGTCTGCTTCTCCCTCTCCCCCTGCTCATGCTCTCTCTTGCTCTCTCTCTCTCTCAAATAAATAAATAAAACCTTTAAAAAAATAAAAAAGAATCTGCATAGAAGCTCACACTTTCTTTTAAATGCCCCAGTGCAGACTGTTTTTTCATTGGCCGGTCTCTTTTCAGTCAAGGAGCACACACTGGGAGGCAGGGGCCACTGTTCTCATGAAAAGGCTAATAATTTGATGTTTTAGGGATGTGATCCTTATTCACTGTTCCCAAAGTCAGTTCCAATTTTGAGATTAATTAATAATAGTTTTAATCTAAAACGTGTCTTTCAAAAGAATACCTCTGAGAGAATCAATGTCATGTGATTTTTCCTAAGTGAATGACATGGACTGAGACTCCCACCTGGAAAAGAGTTGCTTGACTACACCGAGAATCTGGGCTGGGCAATGCTGCTGGGAGTGCTGCTGGTGGTCCCAGCACAGCAGCTGCCATTTTGTCAGAACTCAGGATGTATCAGCCACTGAGCCATTGTGTCTGAGAACCCTCACAATAACCCCGGACAGACACTGAAGGTCAAGGAGGCTTAGGGTACAAGGGTTAGAGCGAGGGTTCAGGTTAGGGAATGAGAAAAACCTGCCCAACATCACACAAGGGGGAATTGACAATCAGTTCCCAAGTTCGTTGGGTTCAAGAACTTGGGTTTTTAAGCAAAATAATAATTTGTTGAAGTGAAATTCACATAACAGAAAATGAACCATTTAAAAGCAAACAATTCAGTGGCATTTAGGACAGTCTCAATGCTGTGCAATGACCACCTCTATTTAAGAGTTGCAAGACATTTCCATCACTCCAAAGGCAGACTCTCTATTCCTGAAGCAGTTTCCCTCAACATGGCCCTCCCCTGAACCCCTGGCAACAACCACGAACCTATTTCTGTCTCTGGAGTGATCTATTCTGGATATTACACATAAATGGAATCATACAATATGTGACCTTTTGTGTCTGGCTTCTTTCACATTGCATAATGTTGGAGATCCATCCACCTCGCGGCATGGATCGGTACTAAGAACCTGGACTTTGAGCCTCCATGAGGTGATGGTCGGAGGGAATCTTCAGGTCCAGCCATACTAAAGGGCGGTTCAACCTGTGTTACTCCCACTACACACTATGCTTTCATGGTAGCTTCCAGATCTACCCTGAAGACTGCCACCAGTTTCAGATGAGGGGAATTGAACATTTCGCGCAAAAAAAAGTCTTAAAGAATTTAGAGTGGTAGTACTAATTACCATTTACTAGAATGGTATTATTAAAGAACTAGAATGGTGTTGCTTGGTTTTTAGACTTGCTAGCATAAAGGCACTTGGAAAATACTGTATCTTTGGAAAGCTTATGCTTCTCTAAATAATTGTATGTTATTAAGGAAGCCATATCACAGTTTAATAAATTGTATATACTTTTCCCTGAGCCCCTTCAGAAACCAGGTATTTTGCATAGAGTTGAGTTCAGAAAGATTCTGAAGCTGGGGTTCGTTCATGTAATTTAAGATCAAAGTATAGTGTATATACATGTACTGTACTGGCAATTTTCAAATTGTAATTTTTATACTTTTTAAAATAAAGTATTATTTTGCCATGTGGTTGATTAAAAAACCAAAATGTATAGTCTCTTAAAATATATATATATATATGCAATGGAACAAATAAAAGTGATATCCGGATCCCAGAGAAAGCTAAGTTCTTATAAGTCCATTGAAATCTCCTGTTCTTGCAGCCCTGTGCAAGAATCCTATGTACCAGGGACATCCCTCCCAGTGAAGGCTTTGCACAAAGGGAATAAAGGGCTTTTAAAATACATTTGTCTCAAGAAGCACAAAATGTTTGGCATAATTATTTGCATCTAAGGTCCAGAAAGAATGAATAATTTGATCTTCCATTAAAAAAAGATGAGCAGATAAGTCACATGTTCTTAAATTACTTTTTGGCAACGTAACATCTATGTTCACATATGCTTTCAAACACTTGCAAGCTGTGTGATCTCGAGAATTCTTAAAGTCCCTGAGCCTCAGTCTACACATTTCTAAGATGAGGTTGACAATACCTACTGAGGGTTGGTTTGAGCATCTGAGTAATATAATATGGGTGATATTCAATATCAGTAATAATCAAAGAAATACATATGAAAATAATGATAAGGTACAATTTTGTTTATAAAATTAGCAAATCTTGTGGCTAGTTTGGCTTGTTTTTAAGAGGTCATTAGTGGTAGAAGTATAAATCGGTACAGTCCTCCTGGCGGGAATTTTGTCAACTAATTATGAAGAGTTTTAAAAGTGTCCCCACACTTGAATGGATAAATAACGCTTTAAAAATTTTCTTCTATGGGTTTAATCAGGATGTTGACAAATTCCATAGGCAAGGATCTATACAAATTTCGAAATATACTCAATACTCTTAATACCTATTTCCTTCCCACACAGTTTTCTAACTTATAGCCTGTAAGGGTTCTTTGTGTGTTATTCTGTACATTTAAAAAAAAATTTTTTTTAGCTTCCAAAAGTTACTTTGTTACGGATTAGGTGTTTACCAACACATTCCTTCACATACTGTGCCCACAGGTCTATATCCTACCCCTTCCTTCCAGATGAAGAGGTCACGTAGCTACCACATTGAAAAATATTTGGAAAATGTGTCAAAACTCGAGCACTGGTTAAATAAATTACAGTGCATTTAAATGATGGCAACCTGTATGTACAGTAATTTCAATGTATTTTGGGGGGCTTTGAACACAAATCACTCTCTCTTGAAATACCACTGACATAAAAGTTTAGAAATTAAACAAACATAAAAAACTTCATGAGTGAAGAGAATGGGTGGTAGCATCACTAATGAATGACATATTTCAACAAATTTAAGAATGACATGGACATGATAGTGCTGATGTGTTAAAAGAGAGAGGAAGCTGAAGCCTAGAATATTCTACAAGGAGACTGAGAGGAAATGGGTGTTAATGGTCCATTTCACCCCCCAAGAGGTTCTGATCTTAAAATCAGTGGTTATGAGAGAGACAGGTCTTAGGAGAGAAGTAGGACAGAAAGCAAAAGGATTGATTGTGTCAGTTTAGACTAACCTGTTAGTTTGTACTAGCAACTAGAAGAAAAATGAGGCTTGCTTTCAAGTTTCTACATGAAAATGATATTAAACCTATAATTGCATATCCAAACAAATGATTAATCAAATATGAAGACATGTTCAAACTTTCAAAGATTAAGTAAGTTTACTAAGTAAGTTTCTTGATGTTAAATCCAGTAAAACATGGGAGTAAATGATAGAAGGATAGAACTTTGGTACACGGTGAGAACCAACCAGGGAGTGCAGGGAAGGAAGACCTCAGGATGATAACTCAGACCTGGAGAGTCAACAAGGTAGAAATGGAAGAGGGCAGAGGCCTTTGAAAGGGGAGTCTGAGAGAGCAAAAGAGCCTGAACTGTATAACTAAGAATAACTTGAAGATTGGAAAAATATAGTAATGCAATTATATTATGCAAGAAAAAATAATTAGAAACTCTAGAAAAAACAAAATTTGCATAAGAAAATAAAGATCCAAATACGAAGCAAATTATAATGTGGCAAGACTTTAAGTAACTGATGGAATTTAAACAAAGAAATCCCAGTTGACCTCGATGCCAAGAACATTCAAGTGCATATAACCTGTGCATCCTCTATCGCAGCACTAAGCATGGTGTATTACATTGTCTGTTTAAGTGTCTGTATCTCCTATAAGGGCAGGAAAATGCCAGTTGTGCTTGCTAATCGCCCTCAATGCTTTTCACTGTGTTACAAAATGAAGATAATGGCAAGCATCTTTTCTTAAACAACTGCGATGAGTGTAGATCATGTTTTTTACTTGCATTATCTCATTGGACCTTTGAACTTATAAAATAGACCATTGTAACTCTCTCTCTCTTCTTTTTTTAGAGAGAGAGAGCACACACAAGGGTGAGGTGGGTGGGGGGAGGAGGGGAAGAGGGAGAAGGAGAAAAAATCTTAATCGGGCTCCATGCCCAGCACAGAGCCTGATGTGAGGCTTTATCTACAACCCTGAGATCATGACCTGAGCCAAAATCAACAGTGGGACACTTAACTGACTGAGCCACCTAGCCTCCCCATAGGCCATAATAACTCTCATTTTATGGATCAGAAAACTGAGGGATAATTCATTAAGGTGTTTAGGAGATTCCAAATACTTGTTTTGTAGGTATCATAGCAGGTTCTGAAGGGGAGCCCTCCACGGTTATCTAGTTGGCTGAAATCCCCTAAGGCAAGAAAGGGCCAGAGAACTGGAGGTACTAGAATGTCTCCCCAGCTGACTGTCCCCTCAAAGTGGGGGCACATCCCACAAATGAGCTAGTTATTGACAAGAACATGCTATCCTTAAAGTATGTTAAAAACAAGTCTGACTAGTGATTACAAGAATAGAGCTGTTTAAACATTTGATATATTTTAAAGATAATAGACTTTACTGCCCAGCAATTACAAGTATTCAAACATGTATTTTTCTATATAACTTATTGTGAGGTGATCAATGTTAAATATTAATTTTCATCATGTTTCAATTCATGTCCTCTTGACCTTTTTTATTTTTCCTTCCAATTGCATGCCTTTGAGGCAATGAAGAATTTCAACCATGATAGTTATTGACTTGAATATTCATCTGCAGTTACCTATACGCTCATTATGTGCAGTTGTGCTCCTAGTGTTTTTTTATTTTTTTACATTTTTTTATGATGTTATGTTAGTCACCATACAGGACATCATTAGTAGTGTTCCATGATTCATTGTTTGCGCATAACAACCAGCGCTCCATGCAATACGTGCCCTCCTTAATACCCATCACCGGGTATCACAGCCATCCTCTGAGAGGTTTCTGGAAAACATCAGAAGGACCTTCATTCATCTTCACCTCATTGGCTCTGTTGCATCTTGAAGAGCCCAGTGACTAGTCCGCAGATTCTGCTGCCCAGCAGGCTTGGTCAATGGTGCCTCATGCACCCTTCCCCTTTGGTGGCCACGCAGAAAAGAAAGCACAGCTTCCTCAGCTGGGCCTTTTACCTGAGGTCTTTAAAGGGTTAGTGTGTCTAAGGTTACCCAGCTAAATAAATAATAGAACCTGGACAAGATCTCCTGTACCTCAGACTCCATGGTGCATGCTCTGTCATTTGACACAAATTTGTCGAACTAAAGATTGCTAACAATTTTTTAAAAAGATTTTATTTATTTATTTGACAGAGAGAGAGAAACAGAGAGAGCACAAGCAAGGGGAGCAGCAGAGAGAGAGAGAGGGAGAAGCAGGCTCTCTGCTGAGCAGGGAGCCCGATGCAGGGCTCGATCCCAGGACCCTGGGATCATGACCTGAGCCGAAGGCAGCCACTTAAACAACTGAGCCACTGAGGTGCCCCAAGATTGCTAACAATTAAAGATATTTGAATAGAAACCATTTATGTCATTTTAATTAATTAATTTAGCCACTAATTAATTCAACATATAATTTTTTAGTATCTATCCCTGTGTCAAGATCTTGGCTGTATGACCTAGGTATGTATTAGCAAATATACCTGGACCCTACTCTCATGGAATTTATATTCTGATTTGGGAGAGAGACAATAAACAAGTCAACAAATAGTTAAAATTTTATAGAAATTACAGAATTATTTAAAATCTAGCTGGAACGAGGAGAACATTATTAGGCAGAGCGGGGAGAAGCCAGCGTGCCAGGAAAGGACTGTTTTAGATGGCATCCATGATAAGGCCAAACTGATTAGGTAATCCTTAAACTGAGCTCTAAACTGAGCTATCAGTACAACTAGTGGAGGAAAGAAGATTCCAGGCAGCATGAACAGGTTTGATGTTCAAGAAACTCAAAAAAGATCCAATGTGGCTAGAACAGAATTTGGTAGAAGGGAGGTTCTAAATGAAGTTGGAGGGAGAGACAGCAGAGAATGCACAGGAATTTAGAAGGTGTGGTAGTGATGGTGCGCTTGGGTGGCTCAGTCAGTTGAGAATCTGACTCTCGGTTTCGGCTCAGGTCATGATCTCAGGGGGATGAGATCAGCCCTGTATCAGGCTCTGCACTCAGCATGGGGTCTACCTGAGATCTCTCTCTCTCTTGCTCTCCCTCTGCCACTCCTCCCCACTGCTTGCGCGCGCGCTCTCTCTCTCTCAAATAAATAAATAAAATCTTAAAAAATAAAGAAGTTACAGTAGTGAAGTTGGATCTTATTCTGAGTTCCATGGAGCTTTGAGAGCAGTGACGAACACTCGTGTTGCTGGGCAGAGAATGAGGCTATTGGAGGCTGTTGTGGGTAGATCAGAAAAGATGGTGGTGACCCAGACTGGGATGGTGCCTGGAGAGTTTGAAAAAAAAATGGATGTGTTTGAGAGCTATGTTGGTGATAGAATGACACGGTTTGCTGATGGATTACATGGGCCAGGGGAACTGTGAAGGGAAAGAAAGGATCAAAAAAGAATCCTGTGTATCTGGGTTGAAAACTGGTGGGGCCATTTGCCAGATGGAGGAGACTGAAAAAATTGTATATGGACAGGTTTTGGTGGAAGCAGAAGTCAAATTCTCTTTTGGATATGCTGTTTGAGGCACCTATGAGATATCGAAGGACAGAGGTCAGTGGGCTATACAAGTCTGGAATTCAGGAAAGATTTTGGGCCAGGACATATAAATTTAGAAGTCACTTACCATCTAAATGTCTGCATTCCAAAACACCATATTTTCATGGCAACTGTATTTATTCCAACATCCTTGATGCTGAGGATTTTTTTAAAGGTTTTATTCATTTATTTGAGAGAGAGAGAGAGAGTGAGAGAGAGCCAGAGCAGAAGCAGGGGGGAGGGGCACAGGGAAAAGCAGACTCCCTGCTGAGCAGGGAGCCCGCTGATGCAGGGACTCGATTCCAGGATGCCAGGATCATGACCTGAGCTGAAAGCAGACGTTTAACCAACTGAGCCACCGAGGCACCTAAGAAGAGGGGATTGTCTAAGTCTGAAACCGAACTCAGGCATTTTGGAGTAGAACATGCCAAGAACAGCTTTACATTTCATCTTCTGACCAGTCTGTTCTCTCTGTCTTTCTAGATTACAGTTCTACCAGATAACTTCTGCAATATGTGTTCATTACTACCTCATCTTTTCAAATTAGTTTGTCATATGCCACTTATTTCCTTGTAGGAATCCCTGGAATCACAGCACCATCAATACATTCCCAATTTCCCATGTTCCTGAGTCAGGCAATGTATTCCAAAGCTTTCCCCTCTACCCGCCCCAAAAGGAATGAAGCCTTCCCTGTGCTCCCTGTGGAAAGTTATCTGGTTCAAGGCACAGGGAGGGCCAGTTCCTGGTGTGCCAGAGAATTCCTCAGACAAGCCCTGTAGTGTTTTCCATCTGTGGTTTGAGGCCCTTCAGTAACAAGACCCTGACTATTTTGTCTCATCTCCTTTTAGAAAACTTCCATGATTCTCTCAGGCTAAAAAGGGAATCTACCCAATCTATGCAAACATCCCAAGGTCCTCTAAGTATATACAGAATTCAAGCTACATTTCTATAATCCAGACCAACTTAATAATGTAAACAGTTGCAGGAAACAGAGGTAGCCAAAAACATGTGGGAAACCATAATGAATATTCAAGTAATGGGAACATAATATCACATCATCATGAGGGAAGGGACCTAAACAGTCCTTTTTTCCAGAACTCCATGCACCTCCCGTCTTGATGATGCATTTCTAAAGCAATGAAATAATCCATTGCTCAACTTCACAGCAAACTGGCAAATAATCAACACTAAGGGTTAAATTAATTAACATAGCTGGCCTGTCTGATCATAATGGAAGCAAGAATGAAGAAAATTAAAACTAAGTGTGTGAATCTTTTCTTTTCTTTTTTAATGTCTGATACCAGTGTCAACTTTTAAAAATATCAAGAATACTTAAAAGCAAACATCTGTTTTATAATATATGAAATGCTATATCAAACATTTTTATTTTGACTTCTTTGGCCCATCGCTAAGATACATGTTGTAGATACCATTTAATCTTCAAGGCTTACTAGTGTAATAAGAAGCCAAACTTCATTTTGCTGAAAATAATGATAGCTCCAGTACCAAGTTATTTCACAATTTCCCCTCCAGTGCTTGAACTCATCATCATAACAATAACAATATTTTTTATATGGCGCCTCTCAGCCATAGCATCCAAGGCGCCAAATGGAGCCACACAGTTAGAACACATTAAGCCCATTAGATGTGAGATAAAAACAGATAAAGCCATTTAAACTCGCATGGGCGGTGGGAAAAAGCCACAGAGCATCAAAATGGCTTTGGACCTCTTTAACAGAAGAACTCAATCTGTGGCACTGTTTTGTGGTCAGGCATCCCAGAAACTCAAGGCAAACATGTGGTATGTACCACCAGCTTGGAAGGATCACCCTAGTCTCATCCAGAGTTCACAGGCACCATTTGTCATTACTGCTGTAGCAAATTGTAATTATTTTGTAACTCAATAAAGAAGTCCTCAAGAGCCACTACCTGTAAGGGGAGAGTATATTTTCAATGATGGCTATGGCCCTGTGGTAGTCATCAGTGTGGTCCATTAAATCTCCAGTTCTCACCTTCCCAGAGCACGCTGGTATTACCTGTCCTGACCCCACTGATGGTGGATGAGGTCACGTGACTGGCCAACACACTGTGAACAGAAGGGCTGTGTACGCCACCTCCAGGCCAGAACACTCAATTGCTGATTTAAGACCCTCTAGCTCTCTCTGATATAGCGACTTGGCAGTGTGTGAGATGGTGACTGCTCCACCAGCCTGGGGCCCTTTCAACCCATGATGCACATTTCTGTGAGCAAGAGACACATTTATGTTGTCGTAAGTCAATGTTATTTGGGGACTGTTTGTTACTACAGCATAACCTAGCCTATGAAGACTGATTATAAAACTGATTATCTGCCTCAACTTTAATACAGAGATCTATTTGCTGGGACCAAAGGAGGGACTCCTTAACCCAGCCCCTCAGCACCCCTTTAAAAAACATTCAGTTCAGATGGTCCAAATACTTTGAAACTCTTGTCTTGTGCGGAGCCAATTTTGTCCACTGGAATGATGATAACAGCTATTATACATTGAGTACTTACATGTGTTGGGCATTTGGTGGAATGCTTTCCATATATTACCTTGTTTGATAGACTAAATGACTTTAAAAAATAGGATTATTATTACACCATTTTATCAACAAGGGAAGTGGGGTTAAGTAATGTTATCAAAATTACACAGCCAGTCAACCAAAGAATTTCGTTACTACTTAGGCTGGCTAAATACAAAGTGCATGCTCGTTAACACTAGGATGTATTTCCTCCCTGCATAATGTGGAAGAAAATCTGTTCTCATATCAGTGGCTGAATAAATACCATTCTTTGGCAGATGGTGTTATAAAGCAGCACCGTATTATAAATACTTATATATTTCATGATTGCTAATCCATTAAGGCATTTATCTTTCATTTGAAAAAGAAACAGGGCAACTTGCATTTGATTTATCTATCTTGTTCCAACCCACTGAAATGTCATAGTAGATTATCCATTTCCTGCTGGAAAAATATATGGCCCATAAGGAAATGCTATTCACATTCATTAGCAAACATGCCATCTCCCCTCGGAGCGTGCTACTCAAACTTGAGGCTGAGGTCTCCGAAAAACGCTGGACTCGAGGAAGGACTCCCCTGAATGCTTTTTTCCAACATTTGTGTTTGCTTCTAATTATTTTCAACACTTCTGAAAATGCTGAAAAGGGTGAAGAAACACCTTGCTGACAATGTGTTCTTTGCCAAAATAATCAATTCTCCCACTTCTTTGCCTTCTAAAATTCAAGTATCCAATACAAGCTCTTTGGGCGCATTCCCAGGATTTTGTTTGGTTAGACTTCACCATGGAAAACAAAATCGGTTCAGCTGAAATCTGTAGCCAGAACATTTTAAGCTTCATAGACCTTCAAAGTAGTGACCTTCTCCTCACCTCCTCTGCCTCTGTGCTCCATTAAGGAAAATACCGGAAGAAGTTTCCAGTCAGAGAAGCCAGATTGCATTTCGATTCAGTTTTGAGGGGAGGAACTGAACAGAGTTGGAGCAGGTGGTTATTTGTGGCTCTTGCTACAGATGAGCTTTGAAAAGTTCTTCTGTAAGCCTCTGAACGTCTTTTATAATTTAATACAAATTTTCTGTGCTTCTTAATCTCTATCTTAAAGGAATCGGCCTTATATTTACCATCTTCTTCTTTGCTTTCCCAAGAGTGGCTGAGATCACACAAACCACAATCATAGCCCAAGCAAATAGAGGATCAAGAAAAATAGGTCCCCAAACTTGCTGCTGGGAAAAGAGGGAGGTGTTAACGATTTGCCGTAAGAATTGATCTTAGTTTTTCCCTTTCACTTTACCTCTGAGGTCTGGATGGAGAGATTTTAGAAATGCCTCCCCCCATGTCCCTATCTCTATTTTGGCAGGATCATCCTCTCAATGACAGCGCCTTCGTCCTCAGCCTGGCCTTTGACACTTGCTATCCCAGTGGTGCTACCTCTGTAGTGTCTCTCACACATTGCCACACTTCTCATCTTTCCTGCCACCTCCTTGGGCCAAAGCACTCTGAAATAAGAGGACAGCTTGCCTAAACTTTATTCCCAGCTGTTCCAGCCAGCTAAACTGCACTCATTCTCGCCCGGACCTGACACTGTGCCGGTCCCTCTGCCGACCCGGAATGCACCTCAGCACGGCAGTCCTCAAGCCCATGTTATTCCTGAAGCTCTGCTCAAGCTAACCTGATGTTGAGCCATCCTTTTTTTCCTCACAGTTCAAAGGAACATCTCTCTTGTCAGATTCCCTACAACATTTGCTCTGTTTTCCTAATGTATCTCAATCTCTAATCGTATTACCTCTCGAGATCTTTTTTGAGACTAGAATTAATGTTCTGCTCATCTTGTAGCCCTCATAGCACCTACTACATGGTGAGTGCTTGGTAAATAACTACAGGATTAGAAGGGATAAAAAGCAATGGAGCTAGAATCTTAGATAAGGAAACAAGGCCACTAAAAATACATGATACACAGAAGTAAAGAAACATTAAGGCTTGTTTATACGGTGTATAAATGGAGTCAGGTGTAAAAGTGGAGTCATCCTGACTCTTCTTTCTCTTACACTCCATATCCAATTCATCAGCAAATCGTATTGGCTCTACTTCCAAATATATACAGAATCCAACTTCTTTTTATAAACGTCCTGGTCTTAGCCACCATCACCTCTTGCCTGGATTTCTCTGGGAGCCTCCTATCATGACTCCCTGCCCGCATGATTCCCCTGCAATATATTCTCAAGAAGGCAGCTGGAGTCACCTTTTAAAACCCTAAGTCACATCATATCACTCCTCTACTCCAAATTCTGTGAAGCTTTCCTCGTGTCACTCTTGACAGTGGGCTCTGGGAGTCTACAGAATCTGCCTGCCTCCCCACCAAGCTACCTCTGGCTTCCCTTCCTGCCCTCCCCACTCCTGCTCCCCTCGCTCAAGGAGTGTTGGCCTTCCTGCTCTTCGCCAACCTGCTCATCCGTAGGGCCTTTGTCCCAGCTGATCTCCCTGTTTGGAACATTTTTCTTTCTGATATCTACATCCTTCACTTCTTTGCTCCATGAGGTCTACCCTAACTACCACATTTAACATTTCCACCTGCCATTCCGACCCTGCCACTTCCAATCTCCCTTACTCTGTTTTACTTTCTCTTTTTTCCATAGTACTTTTCATGTTTGTCTACTGTTCTTTGTCTCTCTCTGCGAGGATGTAAACTTTACAATGCAGGGAGCATTGTCTGTTTTCCTCACCAAGTATTTGCTGAAGGTGAGTGAGTGAATGAGTGAGGGAGTGACTTCATTCAACTAAGTTTTGAATTCAGTACTCAGAGTTCTAAAACAATGAAACTCAAAAGTGTTCAGAGCCCCAGACCTCAAGATTCTAGCAAAACAAATCCTGTCAAACAGACCCCAAAGCTAAGTAAAACCCTGTTGTTGACTATGAGCCAAAAAGTTACACATGAACAGAAAAGTGTTAAATGCAATGTGTCTGTCCTTACTACGTCTGGCTTTATCCAATTGTACAACTTAAGCTTACACTACCCACGAGGAGAGACACCTGCAAGATTCCAAAGATGAAACATTCCAACAACTGTGCAGAACTTTTGAGTATCAAGATTCATTTCATAGATTGGATAAAAACAAGTGTTCGGGAGGACTTTAAAGCTCCATGAGGGCAGGAATCATATCTGTTTTGTTTGCACCGTATGTCCAGCAGCCAGTAAATTGGGATGCTCAAGACATATTCGTTAAATGAATGTATGCATGAAGAAGAAGGACCCCTATATTTTCAGAAATAAACAAGGCAGTGAAAGGTAATTTTGCTGTTCATACAAAGAAAGGTTTTGCCATCTGGATGTTGGTACAATGATACCAAATTTTACCTTAATTTCATTTGCTTAGAAGTTAATTTCTTATTTTGACAATAATATGTAGGACTCTAGGAACAATGTAAAATAGCTCATGAAAACATTGTCAGACTTAAAAAAATGTTAATTCCTTCTTGGAAGAACATAAGGTCTTTGGATTTTTAATGACTATTTGTTTTTCTATTTGGAAAACATAAGTCTTGGTTATATTTATATGAGACTATAATTTTTACAATTGCACATTAATTTTGTTTCCCATGTTTCTTTGCTAGTGGGTGTTTTAAATTTCACATAATAATAATACACGCCTGTTGTGATATACAAACATTTTCTTACTTATTGATTCTTCTCTTTTCGCACATTCTCCTTGTTAGCTATTTAGATTGGTGCTTACAAAATGCCCTGCTGACTCTCTTGCACATTAATTCTGTGGTTATTCTTTCCTAGTACCTTTTGAATTATTTAAATGTATTTAACACATAAGGTAAAAAGGGCTATTAAATATCTGAAGTGTTGATTTCATTTTCACAGTTACATTGTAAATTTGAAGATGGTCATTTACATTTTTATATGTTAATTAAATGCATGGGCAATATTCTCATCCCACATAAAGCTCTTTGCACAGCTTACAAGAACACAAACTTGGTTCTCTTCTTCTGCTAAGGGTAGAGTTGGCTGTTGTTTCTGAAATGTGTGAGGATATCCTCAATCCATGCTGAGTGGGAAGACATTCTTTCCACATTGGAATTTCATTAATTTTGCCTGAGTAATAATCCAGCTTAAGCAAATGAAAAATACGAAATATCATTTCTTACAAATAAATAAAACTAGACCAGAGATGTCTTGTAAATCCATAAGAAAACTTAATAATATACACAAGTGGATTTTAAATAGCAAATCAGTTCTTTGCCTACCAAGGCTACTCTTTCTGTGTTTTAGCATGCTTATTTTTAGGAACATTTGAAACATTTCCTGTGTAATCATAATTAAGCCAATAATTTGTTCAGGGATTTGTCTTTAACAAGATAGCACAAAGATAAACCTCAAAATGATCATCTAAACATTTAAATGATCATACATCAAGTTAATGAAAACCAAATTTAAAATGTTACTATGCCTAGGTCTCTAAATTCACAAGATCCATAAAACCAGAAGACCTGGTCCCCGATTATAGATTATCCTGAGTTAGAAAGTCCTTGATGAGCAGTGATTCAGGGATAAGTTGTCAAATGTCAATTTCTTAACAAAAATAAGTAAATAAGAAAAACTCTAAGTAGAAGTTTTCTACATGACATTTTGAATCATGTGAAAGAAAAAGGGTAAGTATTATAACAATAATGTGTTGTAAATTAAGAGTCCTCTCTGGATTAAACTTTCTCTGGAAGTTTTTGTACCTTAAAATTACATGACAATGTATAAAACAGTTTATGTGAGGAAAGTGACTATTTTTATACACTATAAAAGGATCTGGTAGTTGGCACACTATAAAAAGAGTGTTATAAAGTCAAAAACATCCAAACACATGATATATATTTTAAGGATAACCACAATTTTGTTTCCTATGAAACAGAATATTCAAGAAACATCTAAGTGACCACTCTGGAGTGAGTCCGATTGCCCCGCCCACTGGTATGACAGTGAATGTGCAGTAAACCCCGCAGAGTGTATTAGGAAGTCCTGGACATCTTCTTGGGCAAAACCCAGAAGAGAAGAGCATCCCCAAATTCTTGTCTTCTTTAAAACAGACAAACTTGCTTTTTTTCTTCATCCTTTATTGGTGAGAGCCATCTTACCGAAGATGAAGCAAATGCCTCAGTGCCTTAGGTGTTTGTCAAAGTGTGTGTAGAGGGCTTCCTACTTCAGTTTTCTAGCCTGCCAAGTCAATATTACATATCGCTGGGGCTGGCCTTATACCCACCAAATCAGAATCTTTGGGAGTAAGGCTAGTCATCTGGATTTGAATACGAACATTAGCCGTTTTTGCATTACTAAGTTGGAAAAGTCCTACCACTCCCAAGCTATGTGGATTTGGTGTCAAATATTTTAGCCTCTTTTGGCCTCAGTGGCTTCATCTAGAACATGAGGGTGATAACCATATCCGATTCGTGCACTACTTTGGAAAATTAAATTTAAAAATGCCTGGCAAGTACTTAACCCAGAACCCAGGATATATTAAGCACTTGAGAATTGTTAGTTCTTCTCGTTCTTCTTATTATAATTAACATTGCAGGGTTTTAGGGGCAAGAGCTAATAGAATTGAGTTCCTGCTTCATGATGACCAGCAGTGATTCAAACTCATGCTTAGGATCTAGTTTGAAATCTGGGCACAGAGACTCTTTCTGAAATGAGGCTATTTATTTTACCATTAGAAAAGATGAAATCTTAATAAAGCGTTACATAAAAAACAATACCTTGGACTTCTAGTTCTGGCCAAGATGAAGTAGCCCCATTCCTCTCAAGTCCTCCCTGTTCCAACTAAAAATCTTTGGACCTGAGGCAACAAAAATCAATCTGAGAAGTTGAAACAAAAAGATGATTGCTAAGGGATCTTGGAACGTGAGGAACTCCACTGAGGAGAGTTCTGAGTTTCCTCGTTGCCTCTTATACATCCTGGATAGGGCACGACAACCTGACACAAAATAAATGGCAAGAAAAGCTTGTTCCTCCAAGCCAGAGATCCAGGAAAGGGTGGCCTAACTGAACTATAAATCTTTTTGTTAATATCTGCCATACTCTGGGCAAACACCAATGCAAGACCTCTCTACCATTATTGCCTGGTGGTTTCAGTGCAGCCAAGCCAAGAGCTGATCTTATAGCTTATCACTCCAAACCCACTCCCACAGAAGCAGGCCATGGCACTCTGGTTTTCCAGCCCTGGGGGGGTCAGCAGGACCAAAATAGGGAGCAGATACCTCATTCCCCATCCAATGGAAAAGATGGTACACTAATTACCCTGCTAAGATAGTGTCATGGTCATCCAGCAGTGAGCTGAGTGGGTTTAGGGAGCCCAGTAGAAAGCTAACCATAAAGACCCAGCTAGACTTCATGCTACACGCTAAGAAGAGGGTTGTCTGCTTAAAAAAAAAAAAAAAGGAGATTGAAAAGGATAGAGAGACTCATAACATAATATCCAAAATGTCCTGGCTACAACTGAAATTCATTCATCATAGCAATAACCAGGAAAATCACAACTGGAATGAGAAAAGACAATCATCAGGTGCCAAACTCAAGATAAATCAGTTGTTAGAATTATCTGACAAGGATTATAAAGCAGACATACAAATGCTTCATAAACAAATGGAACAAATGAAAAAATATAAAATTTTAACATAAAGTAGAAGAAATAGAAATTATTAAAAAGAAACAAATGGAAATTATACAACTGAAAAATACAATAACTAAAATTTAAAAAATTACTGATGTGTTCAACAACATAGCACAGATTACAAATAATGAAGTCAATGAACATGAGGACCAGTCAATAGAATTTAGCAGTCTAACAAAAGAGAGAAAATAGACTGAAAAAATAATAATTGCACAGAGAATCAGGACAATAACGAAAAAGCTAACATGTCTATCACTGGAGTCTCAGATGAAGAAAGGGAGAAAGTGGGACTTTCTGAAAAAATATTTTAAACAAAAAATGGACTAAACTTCAGAAAATTTGGTGAAAGACATAAATGTACTGTTGTAAGAATTTGAACAAACTCCAAATAGGATGAGCCAATGGAAATTTATGCCAAGACACATCATAATTAAATTTCTGAAAACAAAAGACAAAAAAAAAAATCTTGAAAGCAGTCAGAGAAAAACATCAGCTTACTTATAGGGGGAAACAATTCAAATGACAAGAGATTTCTTATCAGAAACCATGGAAGCAGAAGGAAGGGGAACTTTTTTAAATTACTGAAAGAAAAGAATGGTCAGCTCTGAATTCTATATCTCGCAAAAATAGCCTTCAGGAATGAAGAAGAAATCAAGATATTTCAGACAAAGTAAAACCAGAAGAATTTGTTGATAGCAAACCTACCTCATAAACAGAAAATTCTCTAAATAGAAAAGAAATTGTAAAATAAGCAGACTCTGAGCTTCAGAAAGGAAAGAACATCATAATGGGTAAAAGTAAAGGTAAATATAATAGACTATCCTTCTTGTGAGTTTTAAAATTATATTTGATGATTGAAGGAAAAATCATAACACCATCTGATGTGGTGCTCAATGTATGTAGAGGAAGGCAATTCAAGATGGTTGCTTAGGAAGATACTGAATTCACCTCTTCCCATGGACACAACAAACCTAGCACATATGGAATAATTTCCTCTGAAAAAGTCTTGAAAACTAATGAACAGCACATCCACAACAAATGATAGAAGGGCCTCACTGAGACAGGTAGGAGAGGCACCAAAAATCCTACGCCAGGTGTGTCAACCCACAATCAGGAGGGATTTCAAAAATATGGAAGTTTTCCTTGAGGAACAAGGGGTTTGCCCCCCACATAAGACATCCCAACTCTTGGGTCCTCCACTGAAGAGATGAACCCCCAAAATGTTTGGTTTTTAAAACAATGGGGAGTGCATCAATATAAGTGTAGGGAGTGGAGAATCCACTTCTAGGGTTCACACACAGACTCACTCACTTTGGGACCCAGTGCAAAAGTAGTAATTTTGAAAATGTCTAGACCATATGTAAAGACCTACTTACTATTTTAAACTGACTGCTGAAGAGACAGGAACCTGTTAGGACTCTCACTGGGGACTCTCACCATTTTTGCTACCTTATTCTACCTTGCTAACCTGGGCACAGGCAAATGCCGTATTGGCAAGACCCCTCTAACCTGTTAGCACTGCTGGGCATGCCTCACCCCCCACTCTGTAGCCACACGCGAGCCAGCCAGACAAGCACCCCAGCCTCCCAACCCATGCCACAGCCACACCAGAGCCAGCCAGGTGGGCACTCCACCCACCCCCCTTGCTGCAGCTGCAGACCTGTCATGGCCAGTGGACATGTGCAGCCTATACAAGGATATACACCTTGAGCATTTGGCTCTGGTGGCAAGGGAGGATTGCACTTGTGGCCCCCACAGGTCATCTCCTACACAAGGCCACTCCCACAAAGCTGGAAGAAGTACCTCTTTCATCTAATACATAGAAACAAAGATGGAAAATCTGGAAAAATGAGGAGACAGAGAAATATTATCTTAATGAAAACATAAGACAAACCTTTAGAAAAAGCCATTAAGGAAATGGAGATAAGTCATCTACCTGATAAAGAGTTCAACAGAATGGTTCTACAAGTGTTCTCTGGGGGTTGCCTGGGTGGCTCAGTTGGTTGGGTGCCCAACTCTTGGTTTTGGCTCACATCATGATCTCATGGGTCATGAGATTGAGCCCTCTGTTGGGCACCACACTTAGCAGGGAATCTGCTTGGGGATTCTCTCTGTCTCTCTGCCTCTGTCCCTCCCCCTGCCCCCAAATAAGTAAGTCTTTTTAAAAAATGCTCACTAAACTTAGGAGAAGAATGGTTAAACACAGTGATAATTACAACAAAGAGATAGAACCAAACACAGAGCTGAAAAACAATAATTGAACTGAAAAATACACAGCAGATTGGATGAAGCAGAAGAATGGATTAGTGAGCTGGAGGACAAAGCAATGGAACTCACCCAGACAGAGTAGCAAAAAGAAAAGAACTTTAAAAAGTGAAGATGACTCCAGCAAAAAACTGAGGGTTTTAGAGGGGAAGGGGGTGAGGGGATGGGTATTAAGGAGGGCACATATTGCAAAGAGCACTGGGTGTTACACACAATGAATCATGGAACGCTACACCAAAAACTAAGGAAGTACTGTATGGTGACTAATATAACATAATAAAAAAAAAGTGAAGATAATTTGAGGACTTATAAGACAACATCAAGTAGAATAACATCCACATTATAGGGGTCCCAGAAGGAGAAGCGAGAGAGAGGAAGGGGCAGAAAACTTATTTGAAGCAATAATGGCTGACAACTTCCCTAATCTGGGGAAGGATAAAGACATCCAGGTCCAAGAAGCCCAGAGGGTTCCAAACAAGAAGAATCCAGAGTTCCACATCAAGATGCATTATAATTAAAATATCAAAAGTTAAAGAGAGAATCATAAAAGCAGCAAGAGAAGAACAACTTTTTATGTACAAGGGAAAACCCATAGGCTACCAGCATATTTTTTGGCAGAAAATTTTCAGGCCAGAAGAGAGTGGCATGACATATTCGAAGTGCTGAAAGGAAAAAACTCCAAATCTAGACTCTTCTAGTTGGTGAGGTTATCATTCCGAATAGAAGGAACAATAAAGAGTTTTCCAGATGAGCAAAAGCTAAAGGAGTTCATCACCAACAAACTGACCTTATAAGGAATGTTAAAGAGATTTCTTTAAGCTGAAAAGAATGGCACTAATACCAAAAAACATATGAAAGTAAAAATCTCACTGTAAAAAAGTATATAGTAAAAGTAGTGGATTAATCACTTATAAAGCTAGTATGAGAATCAAATAACAAAAGTAGTAAAGTTAACTAAAAATTCAATAATTAGTTAGGGGATACTTAAAATAAAAAGATGTACAATGTGACATCAAAAACACAAAATGGGGGGAGTAGTAAGAATGTATAGTTTTTGAATGTGTTGAAATTTAAGTTCCTACCAATTTAAAATAGACTGTTACATGCAATTTATCTGAATCTCACAGTAACTGCAAAGTAAAAACTTATAGCAAATATACAAAAAATGAGAAAGAAATCTAAGCATAACAGTAAATTATCAAATCAGAAGGAAAGAGAGCAAGAGAAGAAGGAACAAAGAGAAACTACAAAAACAACCAAAAACAATTAATAAAATAGTAATAAATATATACATATCAATAATTATTTTAAATGTAAATGGACTAAATTCTCCAATCAAAAGACTGAATGGATTTTAAAAAAAGACTATATGTTCATATATATGCTGTCTACAAGAGATTCATTGGAGAAGTAAGGAGACGCAGAGAATTAAAGTGAAAGGATAAAAAAGATATTCCATGAAAATGGAAATGAAAAGAAAGCTGGTGCAGCTATCCTCATCTGATATAAAATAGATTTCATAACAAAAGTTGTACTAAAGGACAATGAAGGACATTATGTAAAGAAATTTACAACATTTATAAATATGTATGGTATATACAAACAGACTTAAAAGGAAAAACTGATGGCAATACAATAATAGTAGGGGACTATAACACTGCCCTTGCATCAATGGATAGGTCATCCAGACAGAAAATCAATAAGGGAACATCAGGGGGTACCTGGGTGGCTCAGTCAGTTAAGCATCCAACTCTTGATTTTGGCTCAGGTCATGATCTCAGGGTCGTGAGATTGAGCCCTGCCTAAGGCTCAGCGCTGGGGGTAGAGCCTGCATAAGATTCTCTCTCTTGCTCTCGTTCTGCCCCTCCTCTCTCCCTCTCTAAAAAAATTAAAAATAAAAAAATAGGGAAACATCAGCCTTTAACAACATATTAGACCAGATGAACTTAATGAATATATACAGAACACTCCACTTCAAAGCAGCAGACTACACACTTCTCAAGTGTGCATAGAACATTCTCCAGGGGAGCTCACACATTAGGCCACAAAACAAGTCTCAATAAACTCAAGAAGATTAAAATCACATAAAGCATTTTTTCTAACCATATGGTATGAAACTAGAAATTAATTTCATAAGAAAACTGAAAAAAAAAGTGGAGATGAAACAACATACTACTGAACAACCAATGGGTCATTGAAGAAATCAAAGTGGAAATTTAAAAAAATGTGGAAATAAATGAAAATGGACATATGACATACCAAAATCTATGGGATTCAGCAAAAGTGATTATTACAGGCCTACCTCAATAAACAAGAAAATCTCAAACAACCTAACTTAACACCTATAGGAACTAGAAAAAGGAGAAGAAATGAAACCCAAAGTTAATAAAAGGAGGGAAATAAGAAAGATAAGAGCAGAAATAAGTGAAATAGAGACTAAAATGACAATAGAAAAGATCAATGAAATTCAGGGCTGTTTCTTGGAAAAGATAAGCAAAATTGATATAACTTATGCTAAGTTCACTAAGAGTGAAAAATAGAAGACTCAAATAAATAAAATCAGAAATGAAAGAGAAGTTAACTAATACCACAGATGTACAAAGGATCATAAGAGACTATTTTTTTTAAAGATTTTATTTATTTATTTGACAGAGAGAGAGAGGAAGCGAGAGAGGGAACACAAGCAGGGGGAGTGGGAGAGGGAGAGGCAGGCTTCCCACCGAGCAGGGAGCCCGATGCGGGGCTCGATCCCAGAACGCTGGGATCATGACCTGAGCCAAAGGCAGATGCTTAACGACTGAGCCACCCAGGAGCCCTGGATCATAACAGACTATTATGAACAATTCTATGTCAAAAAATTGGACAACCTAGAAGAAGTGGATAAATTTCTACAAATATACAATCTTCCAAGACTGAATCATTAAGAAATAGAAAATCAATAGACAGATTACTAGTAAGGAGATTGAATCACTAATTGAAAACCTTCAAACAAATAAAATCCAGGACCAGATGGCTTCACAGGTGAGTATTACCAAACACTTAAAGAGTTAAGACCTATCCTTTTCAAACTCCTCCAAAATATTAAAGATGAGTGAATGCTTCCAAACTAACTTATAAGGCTAGAATTACCCTGATACCAAAAGCAGACGGAGGAAAGTACAAGAAAAGAAAATTACAGGTCCTGATGAACACGGATGCAAAAATCCTCAACAAAATATTAGCAAACCAAATTTAACAATACAATAAAAGGATCAAACACCATGATCAAGTGGGATTTACTATACAGATGCAAGAATGGATCTCAACAACTGCAAGTTAATCATTGTGATGCACTACATAAACAAAATGAGGGATAAAAATCATATGATCATTTCCATAGATACAGAAAAAGCCCAGATGGTTTCACTGGAGAATTTTACCATCTAAAGTATTAACACCAAGTCTACATAATCACTTCCAGAATATAGAAAATTACAGTACACATCCAAACTCACTTTATGAGATTAGTATTACCCTGAGCTCAAAACTAGACAAAGATAGTACATAAAAGGAAAATAGAGATTAATGCCTCATGAACTTTAATCTAAAAAATTCTCAACATATAAGCAAATTAAATGTGTAAAAAGAAAGCATACAACATGACGAGTGAGATATAGTCCATTTATGCAAAAGTTGGTTCAACATTTGAAAATCAAATAATTCAATCCACCTATCAATAGGCTGAAAAACAAAAATCATATGACCATATCAATTGATGTAGAAAAAACACTAGGCAAACTCCAACATCTATTATGAAAAATAATCTCAGCAAAGTAGGAATAAAGGGTACTTCCTTAACTTAATAAAAAGCATTTACAAAACCCAATAGTTGCCATCATACCTAGTGTTTAAAGAATGAATACTTTTCTTTAAGACTGGGAATAAGGCAAGGATGTCTACTCTTACCATTCTTATTCAACAATAAGTACAGTAAGTTCTAGCCCCTACAATAAGACAAGAAAAAGAAATGAAAGGCATATGAGTTAGAGAGAAAAAAATTAAAATGTCCCTCTGCAGATCACATAACTATGTAAAAAAAAAATTCCAAATAATCTACAAACAAACAAAACAAAGAACACCTTTTAGTAAGGTTGACTCGCTAGAAGTGACTTCAGCAAGGTTACAGAATACAAGATAAAAATACAAAAAGTAATCACATTTCTATATGCTAACAAGGAAAAAGTGGAAACTGATTACAAACAACAGTATTTCCAATTCCTGAATAGAAAATGAGCAAACCTTATACAAAATAAGTATGCTGAAAATGACAAAAGGCTGAAGAAAGAAATCATTGAAGAACAAAGTAAATGGAGAGATATACTGGGTTAATGATTGGAAGACTCAATATGTTTGGCAAAGGTGCAAAATCAGTTAAAGAGAGGAAAGATAGCCTTTCAACAAATGGCGCAGGACCAACTGACTATCCACAGGCAATCTATCCTTGTGCTAAGTTGCACACCCTATGAAAAACTTACCCAAAAGAGATCATAGAAATAAATGTAAAATGTAAAACTACAGAACTCAGAATAAAAACATGGAGAAAAATCTTTGGAACCTAGGACTAGGTGAATAGTTTCTAGACTTGACAACAAAAGCAGGGTCCATAAAAGGAAAAATTGATAAATTGGGTTTTATTAAAACTAAAAACTTTTTTTTTCAGTGAAAGATCATGTTAAGTGAATTAAAAGACAAATTTTAGACCTAGAGAAAATGTTTGTAAATCAAATGTTCAACAAAGTAAAAAACATGAAATATCAATCCAATTGGAAATTAGCAAAAGATTTAACAGACATTTCACTGAATATAATATATACTTGGCTATTAAGTACATATGAACAATGTTCAATCGTGTTAGCTATCATGGAGATGTAAATTAAAATTAGCATGACTAAAATAAACAATAGTGATAACACCAAATCCTGGTTATGATGCAGAGAAATTTGATCACTCAAACATTGCTGGTGGGAATATAATTTACAGCCCAACTGGAAAAGAATATGGCAGTTTCTTTCAAAACTGTATGTGCATTTACCATATGACCCAGCTCTTGTACTCCTGGATATTTATCTCAGACAAATGAAAACTGATGTTCACCCAGAAATCTGTCCACAAATGTTCACAGCAGTCTTATTTGTAATAGCAAAAGCTGGAAACAACCCAAATGTCCTTCAACAGGTGAATGGTTCAACGTTGTTATATGGACTACTATTCAGCAATAAAATGAATGAACTATTGATACAAGCAACACTTTGGATGTATCTTAAGTCATTTATGCTAAGTGAAAAAAGCCAGAATGAAAAAGTTACAAATTATATGAATTCATTTATATAACATTCATGAAATGACAAAATTATAGAGATGGAGAACATCAGCTGTTGACAAGGATTATCGAAGGTGGGATGGTGGGAACAAACATTGCCTATAAGGGGTAGTATGAGGGATCGTTGTGATAGAACTGTTCTATACATTGACTACTCTGGTATTAACATGAATCTACATGTGTGGTAAAATTGCATAGAACTAAGTACACACATAAATGAGTCATATAAATCTGGAGAAATATGAATGAGATCAGTGGATTATATTAATACAAGTTTCCTGTCTGTGATACTGTATTATAATTATGCAAGGTATTACCATTGGGCGAACTGGGTGAAGGAATTATTTCTTATAATTCTTATTTCTTTAAAATTTCTTATAATTTCTTATAATTGCATTCAGCTATCTCAAAATAAAAAGTTTTTAAAAACCTATAAAAAAGGCCAAAAACAAACAAAAGCAATACCTTACGTTTAATTAATTCCTTTCTTTTTTTTTATTACAAAAGAGTTGTTCCATACTGAAGAACTCATCTCAAGAAAATGGAAGATATCAATGATTTCTTCCAAATAGAAGATACTGAGTATTTTCCTAAATTAACTGGATGGATCTTGAAATTGGGGTATTGATTTGGGGAAGTGATCTTCCTGAACCAGAGGACCTTTTTTTTTTTTTAAGATTTTATTTATTTATTTGACAGAGACAGCCAGCGAGAGAGGGAACACAAGCAGGGGGAGTGGGAGAGGAAGAAGCGGGCTCCTAGTGGAGGAGCCTGATGTGGGGCTCGATCCCAGAACGCTGGGATCATGCCCTGAGCCAAAAGCAGACGCTTAACGACTGTGCCACCCAGGCGCCCCTGAACCAGAGGACTTAATGGGTTAAGAAGATTTGCATCAAACCAAGAATAAACTTTGCCTCAAAAAAAAAATGATGTTTTTAAAGTTTTGAAACCAAATGAGAAAATAAAATACAACCATCAAATACGTTCTCCTGCCACACTGTTGGCAAACCTTGGGGGAGTGCCTACCATGTCATACAAATCAGTTTACACTGGGCTGAATGCAGAAAATGCAAGTCCTTTTGAAAAACACCGTTTCTGGAGAACTTGCAAGAGAATACAAGTGCTGCCAAAGGAAGGCTCTGGCAGAACCTAATTTCTGCAATCAATATTTCAACATGCAAGGAATGGGGGAAAGGGGCTCTGAAGCAGACGTCACTTGATTAAAAAAAAAAAAAACGAAGAACCTAGATATGGAACTTAGGAAATAGCTAGAAGGAATTTTAAAAAGAAAGAGTTCACATTTAGTAATCTGCATATTAGATTTTAATTCTTTTACTCACTTGCTTTTAAGCATTTAGGTGAATCTAGAAGAGGCAAAAGACCAAATGCCAAAGCTGTTAGCAAGGTGAAATGGAAAAGAAAGGCAATATGTTGACCCACGCTGCCCAGGACCATAACCACCAGTCCCATGTGGGTATTTAAATTAAAATTAAAGTTAACTAAAATTAAAATCCAGCTCCTCAGTTGGAGTAGCAAGTTTCCAGTTCTCCTTAACTACATGTGGCCAGTGGCTGTTGTACTGGACAGTTACAGAAAACATTTCCATTACCTCGATAAAGTACTGAGCAGCCCCAATCACGATGATTAAGGAAAATACTACAAAGTTTCAAAACATTTTTTTTTATTTAAAAAGGACACAATTTTATAAAATGGCACCTCCACAGAAGTGTACCCCTGGCAGCCTTAAAGGGCAGGGTTGGAAAGATCCTAACACCATCATGTCAAAACAGCGGTCACCTGCTTGAATCTTTCTGGTGGTCCAAGTCTATGTTTCCTTTCCTGCAGCAAGTAATGATTATTTCCTTAATTCTTTCTCAGGGCAAAAGAAATATTTCTGTGCTTTGCAACGGTTCTATGGCTTTAGGTCTTTCATTATTCTGGCTGTTCTCTCCTGGATACAACTCTGCATTCCAATTTATCCAGCTCTCTAATCAAATATCTGTGCATGTTATTAAGATGCTCAGGGCACAAAAGTGCATGTTTCAGGTGCTTGGAGTATAAAAGATTTATCTTTTCCTTTGTTTGAGACATTATATCTCTATTTTTACAGACTGAAATTACAGGGTGTCTTTTTAGTAACCCCACCAATCAATATATTTGCAAAGAGTTTTCAGTCAAATAAAACCCTGCTTAATATGTCCCACTGCTGCAGCCAATGGACATCTTTTGTGTCTTATTTCTACTAATGTGTCTATGAAGTGGATCACCAGTGTACTTTCCAGTATTTCAGGTGGCAAGTTCATTAACATTGTTTTGTGTTGGATGCAAATGCATGACCTTCTACATCTTTCCCAGTAGAAGTATTAAAATGTTGACAAGAGAAATCAAGGATGCTTTCCAAGTCCTTGGAAAACTCTCACGACCATTTACCTCCAGCCCAATAATCATGAAAGTGTGGCTAAAACCATTCTCAAGTCAGTCCAGCCATAGTAGTATTCAGTCCCTGCTTCTCTGTTTTACCCACAAAGACAGACCCGGTCATCTAGATTTCATTGAATTTCCTACAACATAGTTCATATTCCTGAGAAAGCTAAAAGCAGATACTGAAATTTTTAAGTTTAAGATGATGGAGGAAGGCTTTTACAATACAAAAAAAAAAAAAAAAAAAGAAAGAAAAAGAAAGAAAAAAGAAAGAAAGAAAAACAGAAAAAATAACTCATCGGCCCTGGAGAACTAAGGATACACTTAGATTCTTGGCATGGCCTGATGGGCAACTCTAGAATTTTATATTAAAGCAATGCTGAGAATCCTTTCTAATGATTCTGATTTTCAAGCAATAGTACAGGTGAAGTCCTACTTACCTGAATTCTAATGAGTTTGGTATTGCCCACAGTCCTGTGCCTCTTGTACAGAACTATTGGAACTGACTTTGGGAGAGAAGCACTCAGCGTTCTAAACGCTGCCTATACTACTGTCCAGCTGGGATGTTTTAGAACCAAGTCTTAAGGCTGACTCATCAGTCCAGAGACAAACAGAGGAAAACTTGCAGCATCTGATCTCAAAGCAGGTGGCTATACAGTAATGATGTAGCAGGTGCCAAGATCCTGAAAGGCAACGTTCTAGAGAAACACTGCAGGACGTAATTGTTTTTAATGTCTCTCCAACTTGAAAATTGTTTATGTCCATGGCTTCAGTTTTCAAATGTGCAATACAGTTTGGGACTTTAAAACAGAGCATTAGACATATTGACTAATAAGTTTATGAACGCGTGTTGAAATGGCAAAGCACTAAATAGGTTGACTTGCGCTACAGAAAACAGACATTTAAAAGGAGTCAGTCAAGTCAATGCTTCCTTTCCACTTAGGAACGTTGTGTCCCAAACTGGGGAGAAATAATTCAACAAGTAGGGGAAAAAATGCTTTCCAAATAGAGAACTCTCCTTGGGCTGTTAATGTCCCCTCGTTACATGCAGGGTCCTGGAATACAGCCCATCTCATCTCAACAGTCCTACATGTGGGTTTGGATAAAGATTTTGTTTCTCCCTCCAGAAATCTACATCTAAAATGTGATCTACTCAATTTTTATTAGGCTTTAAAAAAGGATTGTTGATTAGATTCTTCTCCAGCAGGACAACAAAAGAAAGAAATGGGCTCCTTTAAATTCTTCTAAAGGGAGAACACGAAGCCACACAGAGTGCTAAGTTGCATGGTCAGAGGGGATGAAGGGGAACAGACACAGAGGACAAGGAGTAGGAATGGCCAGTTCTCAGTCTGGAACAAAATGGGTGTCTGGGTTGAAATCTCCCTCTTTAGATAATTCTCAGTTGCTAGGAGTGTTAAAAAAAAAAAAGGCAAAGTATAATGAATAGATGGAAGTTTTTTATATGTCTTTCTCTTAGTGGTTTTGTACCAAACAATATTAATTTTTTGGAGAGCACGTGGCCTATTGTATAATGCTAAGCGTAATACTACTATTGCATTGAATGAGCTAGAAAAGCATTTTCACAATCATATCCTAAGAGATGGTCATTGTGACCCTGCAACGGGATTTTTTCCCACTTAACATGAAAGGAAAATAAGGCTCTGAGAGGCTATATGTTGCCTAGAGTTCTCAGCTAAGGAAGTGGAGCAAGGACTGGGGCCTACTGATTCCTGTTCTGGGTACTTTCACCACTGGGCACGGCCACCTGTTCATCCGTATTCTCCAAAGACATCAGGATACACAAAGGGAGCAGCCACAAACCGTACTTGTTGCCCCTTCTGAGTGGTGACTGTCTCCCTGCTGCTAACGTCCTGTCATTACTGGTCACAGAAGACTTCCCCACATGCATGGGGCCTGGAAACTGTTTCTACTACATTCAGGTTCTAAGCACAGGTCCCTGTCAAAGGACCCCCTACTCTGGGAGCCCTCTTTCTCTCCTCCCTCCTTCAAATGCCCAGCAATTTCTACTACCTGACTCCAACAGCTATCCCTATAGACTTTCAGCTGGGGTGGGGCACACAGCAAGGAGAATCTCATACAGAGACAGGAGCATGAGATGAATAATGTGAGCAGAAGTGTTCTTGGTGTCCCCAGTTGGAACTCAAATCCCATTTTTCCACAGAATCCATGTGACGGATGTTGACTTGCTAGTGAGGTTCAATAATTCTAGGAGTATCTAGTAGTATCTTGATTAGACAGTGACATTATTCAGGGCTTCATGGATGACCCCAAGACCCTATTCATCATTGATAATATTGTCTCCATGGGAAAATGTGTTTCAAGTTGCCTATGACTGTCCTCCAAAGAAATTCGAGCAAACAAACCCATTTGCAAGTTGGGCACCATCTGCTTTCTAGCACTGGATGTTCTCCCACTCGCTCTCTTCGACCTAACCTGTTTTCTTATGTCCAACTTCTGGGTGGCCCGTGAGAATGATTGCTCCTTTGAGACTACAGCAGGCATAAGCAATGAGTGGAGGGTGAAAGTTCTAGGGAAAGGTCCCCGCAGCAGAGGGAGGGAGTGAGGAGAGGGAAGGAGACAGAGTTGGAATCATTCACGAGAAGGCAGGGATTGGGAAGCCTGTGCTGTGGACAGGCTCCAGGGAAGGAAGCCTTTTACGGGAATTAAAATGGAACTTGGAGGCAAGCAGGATGGATATCTTTAAGAGAGCACGAGCCGTGGAAAAGGCAGAGCTGGGCACATTCCGTCACTGAGTAGAAGTGGCGATTTCTAGCTAATTATTTAACCTCTCAGAAAGTTCGGTTTTCTGATCTCTAGAATGGAGATACTGTTAACTTCTGAGTGTGTTTGTGAAGAAGAAAATCATTCTGTTCATGTGACCCACGCCATCCCCGGCAGCACAGAGCAGACAGTTGAATGTCGTTCCTCCTGGCTTTCCTCCTTTGAGAGTCGCAGTGTCATACGGGGGAAAGACTGGAGCAAAGAGGAGGGGGTTTGAGCTTCAGCACAGAATCGGCACCAGTGAGAGCCCGTGCACATTCTCCAAGGGTCGGTCACCTGTGCTGTTCAGATAGGATTCCTCAGAAAGCTTTGGTGGGTCCTAAACGGATTAATGTGTGTCTGAATGCCTGGGACCAGCTGGTGCTTGAGAAGTATTATTAATTCAGGATTTCAACAGATATGTGTTGAGTGTCCACTATGGGTCAGGCACTGTTCTAGAAGAATGAATCCAGCAAGGAGAAGGAAAGTGACAGGGCTGTTATGTTCAATGGGGTGATGAGATCCGACCAGAGCCCTGAGCGAAGAGAAAGCGACGAGCCATGAAACTAGCTAGGTAAAGAGGGGTCCAGGCAGAGGGAAGAGTAAGACTAAAGGCCAGGCTACTGGAGCCCATCTGAGCCTTTGCTGATGGGTGAGTTGTGGAGAGCAACACAAAGAAGGGAGCTGACAACAAATCAGTGTGGCTGTTTTCACTCCAAAGGGGAGTAGGGATTTACTGTGGGAGAAATAGTTTTGGGGAGTCAGGTTCGCTTTGGAGCAGGTTGGGTTTGATGTGCCCTTGGGTGTCTGTGTGATGTAAGGCAGGTCCTGGGGTACAGAAGGACACGGGCCCGGGACACATGCTGCGGAGGCCTCAGTGGGGCCCAGTGATTAAGAATGCTTCTTCCGGGATGGACTAAGGAGCTACTTGCAAGACACATCAGACAGGCTCCGGAAGGTGTGGGACCAGATGCAGTGTCTGGGGAGTGAGAATAGAGAAGCACGGACCCTCCACCCAACCCAAGCAGCACTGTGAAGGTAAGTGGGGACACATTCCAAGGGTGGAGGTTAAGAGGGCATGTGCTTAGGCCGAAGAGGCACATTCTAACCCAAAGTCTGCATGTTTCCCTTCGTTATGGGTTTTGCTTTCTTCTTCTAATTAATTAGGAAACGTTTCAAATACACTGAATACCGAAAAGAAAATAAAGTGTACTCCACCCAAATTTGTAATTTGTGACCATTTTGCCATTTTGCTATATTCACTTTGAATACAACTGAAGTCTCACGCCCACTCCCTCCCTTCCCTCCCAGCAGCTTTAGTGAGCTAATGAGAACAGCACCCAGCAAATGGAAAGTTCTCAATGAAGTGTGGTCATGGTAGACGTGGCTGTTATTGTTATTATCAGGCTGACGCACATCCTCATGCATTTTCTAGTTTGTATTACATAAATGGATCTTCATGACAGTGGACTGTACAGTTTTCTACCTTTTCAAAAAAATTAACATAGATGGTTAATTTTCATACTATATTTTTCTGTACCTGGCTGTTTTCACTCAATATTGTGTTTTTGAAGTGTCAAAATTTTTCTCTTGAGTCCGACACAGCTTAGAAAGTAAGAGTAATGGGGGAGAAAATAGACTCTCTTTTCTCTGCAAAGAGAGAAAGGTGGGGGTGCTTGAAAGTCCCAGCATACACACCTGCTCTCCAAGCCCCTCTCTATCCTGTCCCCCTTCACCTGGCTGCTTGCCTGTGCCGCTAGGGCAGGGGAAGGCCGGGCGCACTCAGTGTTGTAGCAATATTAAACGCTAGCTTCGCAGACCATCTGGTCTGATAGCCTCCAGCTCGTTCCGCTGCTTGATCTCCAACAAGGAGCTGAAAGTGGGTGACAAGTCCTCACCCCCAAGGAGTTTAGAATGCTGGGCAGCCTCATTTTATTAATGAACTGACAGACACATTCACTTCTAAGAGCAAAGTGAAAAGTCAACATAGACGCTATACTTGCTGGTTACTGTTATTTTCCTGCTCTCTCGTAGTCCAATTACCTGTTTTATTTTTATTTCAGAGTCTTAACAGAAGAGGCAATGTTTGGATTTAAGCTCCAAAGAGATGAGGGTAGACAGAGGGCACATTCCACATAAGGATCCAGGCGTGAATTTCAAAGTGGCAATTTGACCAATGTCCTCGTGGAGCTTAAGCTGGAGGACGGGACTGGTTGTCAAGACCTGGCTGCCAGGGTGTGGCAGGATGGCAACCTGTGGGCTCGAGGTATTGAAGCAAGGCCACCATGAGACCAGCCGGCCCTCTGTGGTGGGTCACTTTCCCTGGGGTGGGGGGAGGGAAGTGTTGATGCTACTGCTCTTGTGAAATTTAATTTCCACGGCTTTTCCCCTTCTGACAGCCTTGCTCAGGACCGAAGGAGAGATGGATGGTGAACTGCCCAGCGTGGGCAAAAGCCTTAAAGCTCAAGTCCTCCGGCTACGTTGAGGAGGGGAGAGCAGGCCTGAAGCTTCGGACTTGAACCCACTCTGGAGGGGGAATGGTCCTCAAGGTGAGTAAAAGAGCGAAGCTCCCTCTGCCTAACTTTTCCCTGGAATAAAGCACTTTTCACATTTCAGGCGATTATAGAAGAGCCAGGAGGCCCCACGTGAGAATCAGCTTGAAGCTGGGAAGCAGAGAAGTGATGCTTTGGCCTCTAAGTGGGGGCAGCTCAGAGGTGTCGCCTGCAGCCTCTTTGCTCCCCCACCTCCCACCCCCTTGCACCACTTTAGGCTTCTCTCCCCCATCCTGAGGCTCGGAACTTAAAGCAGCAGGTGCCTGAGTCCTGAGGAATTTCTCCACCTAGGAATGCTTCTTGGAGCAGGGCAGCACCTTCCACCCACACACCCCTTCACCTTTGATCCTTTGCCATTTGCATTTGTGGGTTTCCATTGGATCCTGTGCTCTGAGTTCACTCCAGAAACTGTTTTTGTGTTTTTCTTTCCTGTGCTTCCCGTTCCCTGCCCAACGCTTCCTTCTAAGGCCCCAGCTCACGGAGCATCTTCCCTTGTTTATATGGGGGAGGGGGATTCCTTTTAGTTCATCTGGGTTTTTTTGTTGTTGTTGTTGTTGTTTTAACTATGCATGACGCAAAGATTAGAGGTAAAAGGTGCCAAAGAAAAATAAGATGGAAAATCTAGTGGATTTGGAGATGAAGGAAAGCAAACTAGCATCCCGCTTTCCCTAACCTCAGACATATTTCTTTTCTTGTCCAAGTTCTCGGTTACTTACCACAGTGCTCTTATTTTTGCCCTAAGGAAAAGGCGAAGGCTCCTTCCTGCTCAGCACATGCTTAAGACTTAAAAGAAATACCCTTCCTTTGTCTCTTGCCAACGCACTTGTTGGGAGCAGTGGAAAGACAGGGCACCCAAGAGGCCAGGCACTAGAAACCCAGGGCCAGTTCTTCCAAAGACTGACTCCTTGTGAGTCGTTCCAAAACCACCTGAGTCAGGAAAACAACCAAAACAAAACAAAAACCCAACATGGTATCTCTTTGTCTTGAGCTGTGTACTTTCTGGAACCATTTCTCTAGCCTGCAGCAAGCCGGGGCTTGGGTTGTGAGGCCCAGAAGTGTAGCTTCTTCACCCAATGCTTGCAAAATGTTTATAGTGAACTCAAATACCTTCCACAGATCACTCTGATCCTCCATCTGATTTCTCCACCAGCTGTTCTCTGCCTGATTCATTGTGCAGACTTCTTTCTGGTGTAGTGGATATTCCCTAGCTACCCACCATAATGCTCGGTCTTACAGGTGTATAGCATGTTTGTAATGCTTGTTCATACACTCCCAGGGAAAAAAAAATCATAAAATACAATCTGATGTGTAATTTTCCTGAATACTAAATGCCTTGCCCTAAACTTTTAAGATAGTGTATCAGCTAAAGGATGCCAGGAATTACTTCACCTCTTGTATATGTACCTGTTATAGATTATGTTCATTTTCAAATTAATTTCAAAGCCAGCTGTGATTTTTGCTAAAAGTAATCCTTGATGGTAGGCTTTAGAAACTACCATTTAAAACTTAAAGAGACAACTCGCTGAGCCATCTGAGGAATTAAAAATATACAGTGTTTGGGTTGTTTATTATGGTTTTACATTTTGAGCTTAAGTCTCCTTAATCATATCATCTGTAACACTTAATAAAGTTTTAAGGGAAAAGGAACATACTGCTGGAACTTCTGTGTGATTTATTATTCCTTATTTTTTCTACTATAGTCATTTAGTAATCTCTACAACAATGCTAAACTAGAAAGGTAGGTTCCTATGCCGGGGGGCTTATGGGAAGTTCAAGCTGGGAATGAAAGTACCTTTGTAATTTGAATCCAAGAAGACAGCCCCTCTAGCTGCCACGGTTGTCTATTTTGACCCATTGGACAGTGGCACGGATGGAGCACCTTCCTAGCTGCTTAATGAGCTGAGTTAACTCCAACAGAGCTGGGAGGAAGTATCTCCTTCGGAGAGGACACTTCTGAGGCCACCCTCCCTTTTCCCTTACTCATGTGGAGTGTTAGTACTTTAAAAGAGTGGGGTTTCTCTTTTTCTCTTTTCCCTTTTTTGCATGGAATGGACATAGTGATCAATATGAGAGGAAGGAAGGCAGGGAGGGAGGGAAAAAAAGAAAGGAAGGAAGGAGGGAAGGAAGGAAGGAAGGAAGGAAGGAAGGAAGGAAGGAAGGAGGGAGGGAGGGAGGAAGGAAGGAAGGAAGGAAGGAAGGAAGGAAGGAAGGATAAAGAAAATCTTTAGATTATGCCACACGCTTTAAGTTAGATTTCCTCAGAAAATTTGAAACCTCAGAAATGTTTTTCACACAAGCCATAGAGGGATGTAAATAATAAGTATATGGATTCAAAGTCTTCTAAGTAATGCTCAAAACAAGGCAGCCAGTGTTCCAACAAGGGCAAGACCTCACTTGTTGTATGCTTTTTAGGACTCTCATCACTGTCAATTTTAGCTTGATGAAAGTACTACCACATGTCAGAGACAATGCCATATGTTCACCAAAAACAATTTATTTTCCTTCTGGGCATACAGGAAGACTACATTTCCCAGTTTCTTTTGCAATTAGTTTTGGGCCGTGAGTCCTGGATTCCATCCAGTGGGATGCAAGCAAAGTTCTGTATGCCACTTCCAGACCCGGCCACAGCCTCCCTCCTCCTGCCCAATTACAGATCTCTGCCTCTTATTCAGTCACCCTGGGACCACATGATGGTGGCATCACAGCAGAAAGCTTGTGGGTACCTGAAGACTGCACCAGATGATGTCCCCTTCCCCATGACCCTATTGGACTGTGATGGGCAAGCAAGAAATAATTGTTTGAGATTCAGGGGCTGCTTGTTATAGCAGCTAGCATTACTGACCCCAACTAATTTACACTATATTAAATCACATATGTTCTCTCTTGATTATTTCCTGCCTCACCCATAGCTGTCATTTAAGGTAAACATTAGGAAAATAGTTCATCTGCACAGATGCTTCTCCTGTCTCCCTACCTGCTGTTTCTCCCCTTTGTCCCTACTTCCCCAACACACACACACACACACACACACACACACACACACACACACACATTTCCTTTTACCCGCCCCCTTTTTTGGTTTTGAAACGGCAAGCAGGCCTGTCAGTGAAGACCCCTTGGGCTTTAAGGACATCAATCAGCTTCATAGCTACAGGTAAAGTTCTTTCCTTCGGGAACATTTTTTTGAGCATGGAATATATTTTGCTCTCTCCAGTCACAGAGTGAAGTCAAGGATATAGCTAGCTGCTCGTCATAAGCCTGAATGAATAAGGGGGAGAGATTTTATATCCACTGCTGTCTGTCACTTTCTTTCTTTTGAGCGTCCACTTCGCCTGAATTGGGGCATTAATCTAGCAACCTCTCGGTAGTAACCACTAACGCACGAGCTTTTAGAAAAGGGACTAATGCTTATTCCCTTTCTATCCTCAGTATTTGGCACCTACTAGGTGCTCAAAAAATGTTGGCTATTGTTTAGTGATAAGATTATAAACCAGGAAACGAATCGGCTTTGACTCTGTCAAGAGGAATTAGGGCAATTTCATGGGACGGAGACAGCTCTCTGGCCCCTCTCTCGTCCACGGTTATTGGAATCCCAGATCTGATACTTAAAGGAAATGAAATATTAAATATAAATATTCACATGCAAATAACTTATTTTTCCCTTGCCTCAAAAGAAGAAGGAGGAAGAGAATAGAGAGGAAAAAGAAAAGAAAAGCTTGTTAAGAGGACCATTTTCCTTTCAAAGCAGAAAACAGAGGTCTCAAATGCTTATAAAATCTGCCCCTTACAACTCATATTTATAGTAAGCAGTGTAGCAGAGTTCGGTGGAGGAAATGGAGAAAGTACGGGAGGAGGCCTTGTATTTGCTAAGTACAAATGTAAAACTACGATTCCCACCTTCATTCTCCAGTGTTAATTTTTGAAATCCCCATAGTAGGAAATCCACTTGAAATATGTTTGCCTTTGGATCTATTTTTAAATGAACAAATCTTAGTGCTTCTGGTATATGTATGTACTAGAGACAGTCTTAACCTAAGACGTTAAGAGAGGAGCCTGGGGGCAATTTATCAATGACAGAGCCCAACGCCAGAAGAGAAATTGTAATGGCTTTTTAACAAAGGTTCTATTTTTAAGACCTAATTGGCTTATCCACTGGGATTATTTCTGGTATTAAAAATTTTTTAAAGGGATTGTTCCAAGAAATTCAGACAGGATGTATGGTAAAAATCATCACTAAGGTGATACAACAGCAGTAAATATTTATTGATGCAAAATAAAAAGCTCTAGAATATCTGGGGACTTGCCTGCTATGGTAGTGAGTTATGAGAGACATCATAACCAAGGCCTGCTTTTGTCTTTCTCCTTGCAGCCAGAGAAAAAAATGCAACCCCTAGATTCATCAGAACATCCAAGAAGACCCATAACCTGTCCCTTGGGGATTTGGTCAAACTCCTGCCTACTAATTCTACACTTTCTTTGACCTTCCCACTCTTCTTTTCTTATCCCTGTTGGTCTTTCTAGCTACCCACACACAGTACTCCCTCATTTTCTTCATGCTCTCACTGTCATTTTAGTCCTCCATCTCTCTCTCAGAATTTCTACACACCCAACAATATCAGATAGGGAAGCCCAATGACAAGTGTAGATATGGATAAAGTGAATGATGGCGCTCTTTCTAGATTCCTTCCAGTTCTTTAGGGACCCCAGTCTATCAATCTTGCTCTCCTGTGCATACATACCCTATGTTTATCTCTCTCTCATATATATATATATATATATGCAGAAGTATCTTATATCTTATAGTACAATCTTGTCTTGGAAGCAAATGTCCAATAGCTCCAGTACTATACCTCCTACCTATATTCCCTCAAAGACTCGTCTATATTCCCTGTCTCTACTAGCTTGCTTCCCATTTATCCTCAATCTACTAAAGTTCAAACTCTGGCTTCCATCTCCACCACTCCATTGAAACTGCTCTTCCTGGTATGCTAAGACTTCCATATTACCCATGTCCATGGTAATAAAGAAGAAGCTTTAAAACAGGAAGCATCTTCCAAGGCTACTGGCCCTTGTGGAGGAAAGAAGTCCTTGGTGGTTCTTTATGAAGCAGTAATCATGGTCTGGGTGCCATATTGCCTTTCCTCCTTGGCTACAGCTGACTGCAATCAAGGGGTAGATATATACAAGTGACCCAAGACCTCCACAATCTATCGACTATGAGGTCCCTCTCCATTTACAAAAATGGGATGAACTAGGCCGGTTGGATTTTCTCCTTGAAAGACCAGTAGAGATAGAACACGGTTGTGGAGCCAAAGCATGCAGACCTCCATAGAGAAACAAAGAGTTAGGGCTGATGGCAGGAAGCCTGGAGAGGGATCATGAAGCCTCTTCTCTGTTCTCGTAGTACCTTCAAGAGGCAACAAGATATCCTGATTGCAAGAGTTGTGTTGTACCTGAACAAGCTTCTGGTTTCTAAACCGTATTCCATACTCTATAAGGAATAGAAGTTCCTATTCTCCCCAAACCCGGCTGCATGAATAGGGTTCCTGTGTACTTTATTCTCTGAGTGTGTACTTGCCATAAAGCCACTATTGCTTAAGAAAACTTGAATGAACATATTCTTTGCTAGTAAAAAACCTACATGAGTAATAGAGACACCTAGCAATCATCTTACTTCTGTGATATTTGACGCTGCTGATCACTATCTCCTTCCAGAAGGTCTCTGTCTCTTGGCACAGGTGATACAAGTCTTCTTGGTATTCCTCCTCTTTATGTGGCTATTCCTTTTCTTTCTTTCCCATCATCTCTTTTTCCCATTCTCAACCCTTAAAATGGGTATTCCCCAGGTACACCATGATCTACTTTTCTTAAATCTATATACTCTCTCATTGAAGAAGCACATACACATTCATGGTTTCAACCTCCATAAATGACAGTTGTCTTCTGGACACCTTATCTTCATGGCATGTTTCACAACATCCTCAAATTCCACAAGGTTAAAACCAAAGTCACCTTTTTTTTTTTTAATAGAGAGAGAGCATGAGCAGGGAGGGGGAGAGGGAGAGAGAGAGAGAATCTTAAACAGGCCCCATGCCCAGCACAGAGCCTGATGCAGGGCTCAATCTCACAACCCTGAGCTCATGACCAGAGCCAAAATCAAGAGTCAGACACTTGACCAACTGAGACACCTGGGTACCCCCCAAAGTCACCATTATTTTGCACCAAGCAGTTCTTTGTCTTGTATCCTTCCAGGAGTGGATAGTAGCATTGCTAGCTTAATAGCCCCCATTAAAAATGTGACTCTAAGTCCACTTACTCCATGCTTTAAGGTCCCTCTAATATGTCTCCACCACTGCCCTCCTCCATTGCTACCTTCTTTAGCTCCTCCCTCTCTGCCTCCCCAGTGATTCTGATGCTCCTCCTCTGTGCTCATATGGTATCTTCTGTATACTTCTATCACAGTGCCAACCCACTATGCTGAGAGTGCGGATTTCCTCTGTCTCCTCCAAGACGGTGAGATTTTGTGGGTAGAGATCCAGTTTTAGTCACATCTATACTTCTACCACCTAGCATAATAATGGCCAATTACAGGTACATATTGATTTTTTTTGAATAGATGATAAGTAAATGAATAAATAAATAAAAGATTTACCTGAGCCATACACAAAAATGAAGACGCTCCAGCTACCTAATTGCATCAAAACCCACTCCACTTTTTATGGGAAATGTAATATTGAATGATGGAGGTATTGGTTCATAATCTCCAAACCTCTCCTGTCAAAAGAACCTCTCTTCTGAAAAGATGCCAGGGACAAACACTTCTCCCTCACTCCACTCCCATTGCCTTCTCGGACTCCTTCTCTGCCAGACCTTCATACAGCTCTTATTTGACTTCTTTTTTGTATATTTCTACCAAGACAGGCCCTGGCTCTGAGGTTAATGGACATAGCTAGTACTGCAGAGTTGTAATGACCTCAGTCATCAGGATTCTGTTCATTCCATATTAGAGAGGGCCTTTGCTTCTGCACACAATGGGGCTGCTGAAGATTGCCCTTAACAACCTCCTCAGCTTTAAAACTGCTGTCTTCATGAGCCATTGACTCAAAGGGAAGGATCTGTGCAAGAGCTTAAGGAACCAAATGCTGGTATGATAGCTCTTAGCCTAGGTTCTGCTGATGAGAGGAAATCCAGTTATCTTTTCGTTTTGTCTCTCTCTCTGTGTGTGTGTGTGTGTGAGAGAGAGAGAGAGAAAGAATGCATGTGCATACACAAATGTACATATATATATATAATAAAATAAAGTGTCACCATTGCTCATTTTAAAGTGCCCAAACTAAGGGAAAGAAATATTAGCATATATGGTAGAAAATCATAGATTTATGCAAAATTCACACCTAGAAGGAAAACCACAGATGGAAAAAACAATATGAGCTAAAATTTATTCAGCATTCAAAATATTCAGGCATTAGTAAGTGCTTTATAAGCATTATCTTTTAAAAATCTTTATAACAACCTTGTTTATAGATAAGAAAACTGAGGCTCTGAGGTAGTTGAGTCACCTTTGCAAAGTGACAGAACCAGGATTTAAAATCAGGTGTATTCATTGTCAAAATCACTTTTTTAACAGTAATAACACTGCCTACGAAATTATCCCATAAAGTCCAATGTGCTCAGTTCCCAAATAAGAAAACGGAGGCCCAGAGGTGTGAAACCACTTTTGCAAGGGCACACAGTTGGTCAGAGACAGAGTCAGGACTAGGCAAGAATTACCATGGGGCTTCTTCACTTGCCATTGAAATACCTGACTCCTAAAGACAGATATCAGTGAATAAAAAGACAGGTCTAGAAGGCGAGGAAAGTCAAGTCATATGCTTTCCTCTTCTGCTTGACTTTGGGATGGGCCTGCATTCTGTTTCTTATAAAATCTCCAAGAGACAACAATTACATTCATGGGAAGGAAAACAGTCTGTTTGAATGACACATACAAGAGATATTTTTGCATAAAAGCAGGGAATTGGGCCACTTATAGCCCCTTAAAGATCAAAAGGCCCTTGGAGGAATGTTATTCCTCACCACCAGCTTCTTATCCCAACCCACAGCTGACTGACTTCCTTATTAGGCTTGGACAATGGGAAGGCAAAGAATTTAAACCAAGGAGGCTTTGTGAAACTGCAGAAGAGTAAGGCTTGGGGAATGGAGTCAATGTCCCCGGGGAGCATGGCTGGAAGTAGACCATTTGGGCTAGAAGGGAGGAGACGTGCCCCAGCATAGAGACGCCTCTGTGCAGATAATCCAGACTTGGCTGAACATGGTTTTTACAAATCTAAGGCTTCTTAGTTTTCCAGATGGCCATTCCCACTTGTTCAGACTGCCTAGGCCTCTGCTGCTGGATATCTGATGTCCTCTATCTGCACATGATGCCAGGGGCCAGTCTTCAGATGCACTTGGGAATCAACCAGCTCTCTGGCCTGGAATGCCTCTGTGAATTGAGCCCCTGTGTTGCCCCCACCTACTCCAGTGCTTCTCTGGCTGGAAAACAGGGTAAGGTTGGGGTGGCCTAGGGAGATGTAGCCAGACAGCCCTTCCATCACCATTCAAACTCCCCCAAGTTAGCCTCATCAGACTACTGAGCTTCTGTCGGGCTGTGCAGCTTCCTCCTGTAGACTCTTCCTCAAGGGCCCATAGTTCCTTTCCTAAATTTCACCTTATTGACTAAGTTTTAGTTGTATGGCCTGGTCCTTGGGCAATTTGCTTGTTTCTAGTAAGAAACGGAGTCATTTCCTCCAGACTCCACCTGCCTTGGCAACCTGCCCTCCCCCTCCTCACTAGTCTGGGTTTATTGAGGATCTATCATGTGAGGCCTCACATCAAGATCTCAGATTCTATACCACTAAGCAGTAAATCATATACTTGATCTTTGAAGATGTATATAGGATTGGCCTATGGCTTGTCGATGATCCTCTCCAACTCACGAGATTATACAGAAACGAAGTTATTGTAACAGCCGATAAGCTACTACTATTTCTACTATCGCCACTACTGATGAGTATCTTCTGGGAGATGGGCATTGTGCTAAAGGCTTCACATGTATGAACTCGTTTAATCTTTACAACTATAAGAAATGGGTAGTAGATCTCTTTCTTACCTCCTTTTTATAGATCAAGAGATTGATATATGCAGAATTGAAGCCAGAGATTTCCAACTGCTGTGCCATGGCACTACATGGGGAACAGGTCATGAGTCTTCTGATCATCTCACTCCTTGCAGCAGCTGCTCCAGACCCTCTGGCCCCTGCCTCAAGTGGCCCCATTCGTTTACTCCAGGGTTCTTATCCCAGCATTTGTACAAATATTATCACTTTTCACTGATTCCATGACATTAAAAATGGTTTGGTTAAGTGGTGGAGCCTCTCTGAATCCAAATCTGTGGAAATTAGAACCCTATCTCAAGGTAAACGTTCATAATGATGTTTTTCCTAACAAAACAAATAAAAGGGGAGGGAGCAACAAAACCAGGTTAAAATTCCCCAAGGGTGGGCATTAAATCAGAGTTTCTCTAATTTTATAAAGTGTATAGAGAAGAGTAACAGCAATGAGCGAAGAGGAAAATCAGGTTGAAGAGGGAAGTTACAATGATGATGGTTTAGAGAAGGCCGTGGCTGTCTTGAATGGAATCTCAGTCTTCAAAGAATTCCCCAGGAGGAAATTACTCTCAACATTCATAGAAGCATGGACAGGATAAAGTAGATTTAAAGCAGGATGGATTTGGAGTTGAACATCTGCAACTTTTGACCATAAGTTTGATGAAACGCACTGGCTACTCAGGACCACCTGGAACCCTTTGAGAACAAAACCTCAGCAGTGTTGTAGGGTTTAGACATCCCCCTTCTTAAAAGCTGGAATTTGGTTCAAAATATCTAGCTGTAGGTACTTGTAAACTTGAAATTTTTTTAACCTTTTAGTTTTCTTTTACAGACAAAAGATCTCATTAAACTCAATATATTTGGATGCTTGATATTTGAGGGTTTGGAAGTATATCTATCAATTGCTTCTAGGATTTTCCCCAAGTGCTTTCCAAGATGCATGCAGTACTTAAGAAGCCTTTTCTTCTCACTGCTGTGTTTGTGGTGTTTGTCTCTCAGGCTCCTTAGATGACGTGTCACACACACAGAATGATCTTAGACCGAGGCAGAACAACACCCTCATTTCATGATCCTCCAATAGCTTGATAACACACATGGAATCATTTAATATGTTCAAAAGCAATGTACTAGCATTTTTATATTAAAAAGTACCCCAAAGGAATATGTACTCTTTTTACAAGGACATAAAACAAATGACAACTGCCATTAAATCAACTATACAGAAGAAATATTGATTTCTGACAGTGGAGGCATTAACAGTTTCCTAGGCTGGGTTCACATTCGGTTGATACCAAAGCGATGGCTCCCCAAATGGTTTCCAAGAACTTGAACTTCAAAGGAAAGCTTCGAGAAGGTTCAGGTCCATCTCAGAGTCTTTTTCATACCCTCATGGCCATAACAGCTTACACACACACACCTCTCCACACGAAAGCAAGTCATCTTGCATTGAGGTGTTGTCAGCTTGTGGGCTGTCAGCTTGAGTTGAAGTGGAGAACCCCAAACATATTTTGGCTTCCAGGCAATGAACCAGCAAATGATTTTCTTTCTAACGAAACCCAAGGAAGAAAACTGTTCATGTCTGGTTTGATGAATGAGTTATTCAGAAGCAGTGAGCTCATCGCTTTTGGCATCCAGAGATTGGTGAAGGCCCATATAAATAGTAAACAATGATTTTTTGGCTTTGCACCCCAACTCAAACAGTATGTTACGTGCAGCCAACCAGACTCTGCCCTTGGACACACCCAGATGAGTCCCACTGTAGTCAATGAAAACTATGGAAGAATTTCAGGGGAGTAAAATTCAGCTGCGGAGGGGTGGGGGGTGGCTATGTATGAAGGTCTGAGGGCAGGGTTTGAGCCCAGAGCCTGGCTCAATGGGTTGGATTCATGTGCCTTTAAAGACCATGCCTTTTTTCTCTGCAGTATGTTAACTAGCATGCTTCAAGCAGGCATGGGAAAACTGATCCAGGAGCCAGTGAGTCCTAAAACTGTCCAACTGTCTGAAGTCATACTATAAAAAGACACAGTCATTTTACTTCTGATGTGTGCTTTTGTGTAGACATATCAGGCTGACCACAAATAAAAGTGAAAACAGATCCAGAATAAGTACAGCAAACAATGGAAAACAAATGGATCCTGGAGTTCAGATGAAAAAGACTGGGTTTGCATGCCCCCATATTCTGCTGCTTTTTTCCCTAAAAATGTTTTCTTAACATTTCTAGCATTTTTAGTGGAATTAAATTATTCCACGTGGGTGCAAAATCCATCCCATGGTGCCAACATTTGTTTTCTGCGCTCAAGCTGGGAGAAACACAGCGCACTTCTATGGCAATGGCACTGATCTTTTATTATGGCAATTTAGGACTCACTGTTTACCCATGGGAAGCTGGGCATCATTCAGAACATATAAATGACAAGGACTCTGTCCTTGAGTGCCTTATCATGTTTTCTAACAGATGCTCATACTTAAGATAGTCAGTCCTTGAATCACCCGCAATATTGATTACACTAGATGAATGTTTTTTTTGTCTGAGAAGAGCAATGGCCTAGATGGTGATAGTCTTAAGAGGAGAGTGGACAATCCCACTATTTCCCCCTCATGGATGTAGAAATGGATGCCGGGAGAGGTGCAGCATTCCCTTGATTCCTTCTCTTAAAGTTCACATTATCTAAGAAGTCCTTATTAAGCATCTAGTACGTGGCAAGTACTTTTCTAGGTGCTACAGAGATAGCGGTTGATTAAGAATGCCAAGTGACTGCTCTCATGGAGCTGTCATTCTATCCGGAGTGGAGAAAATCAATACACCAATACTTTCTTGTTCATTTATGCACTTGCTTAAAATTTTTGTTAAACACCTGCTCTAGTTTTATGTCCAATGTTATATTTATGCACAAGGTGTATGACGCTGCCAACATTCGTAAGCCTTTGGAAGACAGGAAGAGTCTACTCGCTTTTCTCTCTGGGGCAGTCATCAGTTCCTAGGTGATTACGATCAGCATCTTGGAAACAATGAATAAAATGCCATCGACTCACAATCCCATGTTCCATTCCGTCACCCCACTATGATGGACTGCTTTTCATGTGGAAAGTGAATAAACTTTGTGTCGTATAGCTGATCTTTCTAGATGATGGATAGAAGACGTAATATAAATCACTCTTTTCCTCTTCTTCCAAAAGCAAATGTAATCAGTGTACCACCCTTCCCACTATGGATTGCAACAATATGTTTTATACTCTTGAATAAAACTAGCATTTGAAAATATACCAAATGCAATAGCACAAATGCCAGAAATGGTTTTACATTTACCATTTGATTTTCTTCAGAACCACTATTTTATTTCTTCAGCTTACCCAAAGAATCCATCCCTAGTTGTATGATCGCCTTATTTGTGTAACTCTTTTAATAGTTGCCAAAATTAATAACAATAGTGTCTACTATTTTTAATGGTTCAAAAATATCATTTTGGAAGATGGACTCTCGTTTCCTTCTGGAGGATGGAATAAGAAGACACAGCATGAAGGAAGGGAGGATCACAGGAAATACAATGATTTTCTTAAGATGTAAATGGAAAATGTGTCTTTCTGAGGCTTATAGGCAGATAGTTAGAGACACAGGCTTTGGATTCAGAAAAAAAAAAAAACTGGCTTGACTCCTGCTACACACTAGTTGTATGATTTTAAACATACATGAGACTCTCTAAGATTAATCTTCCTATCAGTAAAATGGGAACATTTTACTTCCAGAGCTGTTATGAGGATAAAATGGAATAATACCTATGAATGCTTTAATGCAAGGTCTGACATAGCTGTGAGTACTCTATAAATGGTTGCTGTTTTTTATTATTACTATCATTGTAATTTTATTTCACTCTTACATGTCATGAAGCCAGATGGAGAATCTTGCTTGATCTTGACCATGAGCGGCAAGGAGAAGAAGAAAAGGAATGAATTATAATTAAAAAAAAAAAAAAAAAAGCTTTGTTTTCCAAAAAAAAAAAAAAAAAGAAAATCACAATGGAAAATAAAAGTCCGTATTTTATTCTATTTCACTATGGTTAACTATTTGGAATAGGTAAATATAGATTTTTTTTTAAAAGAAACATGTAACCAATTTCCAATTTCCCATAATTGGGGAATAGAAGCATAATGGAATCGTAAGTACTCTAAATTTCATTCAAATTTCTTATTGTAGCAAACACAAAGTGGAATGAAAAAGTAAATAAAATCCAGTCATTTATATAACTTCTGGAGCAAAACAGGCTAAACTCTGAAGAATAAGAAAGGGGGGGGTGGTTATGCTTAGTATCCCCACTTTCGGTTCCAAATTTGCAAGAAGTTGGCTCTTCCATGTTGTGATTTCTACCAGCTATCCATGAAAAGCGTTGTGTTGCTCAAGGGATGGAAGCAATGGTTGGCAGTTTTCTGGTTGGGTACATTCCATGAGCCTGGTGACATACACAGCTTCTGCTTACCCCCATTTGATAGGAACTGGGTGATCCTTTCTGTTCCCCAATGAGTCTCAAAGAGAAAGTTCCCGGCTTGCTACTTGCAGTCACCAGAACTCACTGGAAAAGGTGTTTACAAGGCTTTAAAGATGACAAAGGGGGAACTTGTAAGGATTTTACAGTCTGAACAGAAAAACCTCATCCATAATGAAGGAAAAGGGGATCAGAATAGATAGTAAATGTAGACCCAGAAATAGAAGGAGGCTTTTGAGGTTTTAAAATGTTGTTTTGGTGATGATCTAATTGAAAAGTCAGAAAGGAGATAATATGAGTTTGTGTTTATATGTGTGTGTGAGTGACAGAAAGAAAGAGAGAAAATGCCAGCTGACACCACTGAGGAAATTTCCACAGGGGATAGAAAAAAAAATTCCTTCATCCATTCTCTATAACCATGCCTCTTAGAGCATATCTTCAAGTCATTTGTCTGGTCTAGTTTGAAATGACTAAGTGATGGGGCTTCCAAAATGTTCCCAGTGAGACCATTCCACAGTCTACAAAATTTCACTGTTTCCTCTTATTTAGCTTAATTTTACTCCACTTCAATTCACTGTTTCTATTCGGGGGGGGGGGGAGGCTGTCTGTTCTTTAAATTCATGTCATAGGAAACAGTTTCTGTTTTCTTTTCACTTTAATGATTGGGTTAAATCATCTGTAGCCATGCCTAACATTTGCTTGAAGTGACGCAAGACTATATGCGGATTGTTTTCTTGTTCGAAAGAAGTAGATTGGCTGGTCTGTGGGGTCAAATTCCCATCCAGTAAAATTGCAAGGGCATTTTTAGTTGTATCCACCCTGGCCCACAGGGGACTTAAGCGCATCTGATAAGCCACAGACGACACAGTATCTTCAGGGTTGTTTTTTCCCTACTCCTGTGTCCAAGGTGCATAAGTAGGAGCTCAAAGTTCAGCCCTATCTGAAATGTCCCACAAGCTTTTATTTCTAAACCTACTTCCTCAGAGGAGTACACTGCCATCTGCTGTACCTTCCAGAAGAAGGGGCAACGTCTCCTTAAAAAAAAAATCAAGTCTTCATATTCATGGTTAAGATCTTATTCTATCTCACTATTGCCAGCTTCTCCAAAGCCCTTCTTCATTGCCCAGGTGAAACCTGCCCGTGAAGGTGAACTTGAATTCTGCACAGTTTCTTACCTGGGACACATCCATAAGATAGGAGAGACGTTCAGGATAAAAATTTTAGTATCTTTCTATCCTCTCTGAAATAACCCCAAGTCTGTGGGAACAAGGCACAAATCTCTAATGAACTATTTCTCAGACACCCTCAAGATGCTCCGAATTATTTGGGAGTGCTTACATTAATGCAGACTCAAAGCTCCAAGGGTTGACGGATCAGAAATTTCTGCAGATGAGGGGAAAATTAATAAATACTTCAGGTGATGTGTATGCACGATAAAGAGCACCTAAGGTTTTGATCCTGTGGGCTCTATCCAGGAGAGCGCTTACAAATCTTTACTGTGTGTCCCTTTCCTTCCATGCGTTGTCTTCTCCTTTCATCAAATTGTCCTTAGAATGGAACGCCGCTCCGTATGGACAAGTGGATCTGGCACGTGAACCACACTGTCTGCCACCGCCGCGTGACCGCTCTCGATCAGCTTAGCAAAGTGGCTGAACCTGAAGCCAGCCGCCACTTACTACGTTTTGTGACCCTAGCCAAGCCACCTGTCTCTGTCTCCATTTCCTCAAACCTCAAATAGTAGTAATCATAGCACCTACTTTCCGGGCTAGTGTGAAGATGAAAAGACTCAATTAATTAATATCTGAGTGTTGAAAATAAAGCCTGACATAGAGCAAACAACAATTTATAACTGTGGACACTGACTTCAGGACACAATATAGAAGCCTTTCTGTATATCTGGTCTACCTTCCTGGGTAGGAAAAAAAAAGAAATAGAGAAACTTGGATCTATGGTGAGCAGCGGCAGAAAAAAATAGAAAAATTGGTCTCTGTGGTATCCATCATGATCAACAAAGACCTCAAAAGGTCAGAGTACAACCCCCTTGGCCATCCCTGCCCCAGACCGTACCCACTCTCATCACCCAGGGCAGGGAACGTCAGCGAGAGGATCCCAGAGCCCTGCGGCGCCCATCCTTCTGAGAAGAGAAAGGAGTAAGTCCTGCGTTTTGGCTGGGTAGGCCAGCATGAATCTGGACATTCAAGACATCGAGTCTTGAATGTCAGAAATGAAAACAAACATCCTCCCCGAGCACAAGGTCATTTTCCAGGCCCACGGTTCTTGGACCCACCACAGCACTTGTGCTACGTAAGGATTTTCCTTTGCACAAAAAGATTCTGAATAAAAGCTTGCTGATTTTCAGGGAGGTCACCCTTCCAAAATTTGTTACCTGGCTCCTTCAGTGACAGGTTTGTTACGGTAATGACTTTCTCACAGCAGGTACTCAGCATTGTGCTTGTTTCACTAAACTCCCTTCTCCGCATTTTCCAGCCCAGTGCCAACCGGAAGGCTTCTCCATGCCAGGTTTTCTGAAAATTAATAAATCTACCGCCATAATCCTTACTGCTTCAACTGACAAATTTAATAAATGACAGGATGCAAAGCCCGGGTTCCCTAATGAGATTGCTTTTTGGTTTTTTGTTTTGTTTTGGTTTTTGGGTTTCTTTTTTTTTTTCAGCCTTTGACAAGTTGTACAGAGCAGCACTTCTGAGACATGGTCAAGTGCTATAAGCCTAATCCTTAGCAATTTCCTCCTCAGCTCAAATAACCTCGATATTTTATGAATGGTAAAGGGTTTCACATGTCAAGCATCAACCAACCAACCCTTCTCCATCCCTTGCTCTGTCTTTTCTTCTAGTTGTTTGGGTAATTTTCTTAAAAAAAAAAAACCACCAAGAACAGAAACAAAACTTCTGTCAATTTTTCAAAGAAAATGTATAGAATGTTTTTAATATGCTTTCTTTAGAAGGTTTCAAATGTAGTACGCTATTCCTAACCAAAACTATCAATATTTTTCAACAACCCTGATGTTAGTTAAAAAAAAAAAAAGGCTTGATTTGAGTGTTTAGCTAAATAAGAGGATTCTTATTTATTCTAGGGGATCCAAAGGGCCTCATGGTGCACAAGAGGAGGGTTGGCTCAAGACACTCTTCACAGAAGAGGTTCTGGTGGACTTTCAGGACTTTTAAATGTGATTAAAGAAGTGTGTAGGCCTAGGGCCAACTCTGCCTTGACAGAGTCTCTTTGCCCACAGTGGCTGAGGGCTTCCTCAGCCCAGAATACTGGCCTCCAGCAAAGCAAAGAGATTCATCCATGGAGTCTACCACAATCTTCCTAAAGCAATGATCTACAGGGATTTATAACGGTGCAATGTAGTGTAACTTATAATTAGAAACAAGTTATTATGTATTTGTGAACCTAAATTTCTAGGATAGAGACCATCTAACAAAAATGACTTAAAAAAAGAGAGAAAGAAATCAACATTTATTGATAAGTGGTAACTATGTCAGCCAGTATTTTGGGATCTTAGGTATTTTACCTCCTTGGATCATTGTGATAATTATGTGAGGTAGGTATCATTTTCTATGCTTTAAGGTAAGGATTATGTTGCTCAGAAAAGTTAAGTAGCATGCACAGGGCATAAAGAATACAGAGAAAATAACTGGTGGCATTTGAAACTTGCAGCATTAAAGAAAACATGATATTTTTATTTAAAATACAAGATGGCGATATACTTTGAAATACTACGCACTAGCAGGAGGATATATTATATGCTAAAATTGGTTAAAACTTCACTTCTTATTTTGATTAAAGCTATGTCAGCAAGCAATGAATCCTGACTTTATCTCTTATTACTGTTAACTTACCATTTCCCATGTCTTTTCTATATTTTGATTTTCTAACTCAGAAGTCTTAAACAAATCTTTTTATTTTACTTATATTGAATCAGGTATACAGTTCTCAAAGTATCTCACAAAAAGGATTGCACCACAGAACACAACAAAATTTATCAAAGGGGCCAGCATAATTTCTTTGTCATAATTAATTGATCTTAGCACAATCATTCATTCAACATATGCATTCATTGACCCAGGTCTTATGCAAGGGACTAGGGATAAAAGATAAGTAAAATATGAGTCTATACTCAAGAAGGTCCCTGGGTAAAGGGGGAGAAATAGTAGCAAATTATTATTATAACACATTTTGATAGATGCTAGAAAATGTACCTACATAGGGGCGTAAAGCAGCTTGTAGAATGTGTGTGTGGCTGGAGATTCCATCGGAGTTGCTGATGCCTGAATTCTGAAGGAGGGATTAGGGCTTTTTTGGTGGACATGATAGGGGTGCACACTTCAAGCTCAGGAGCATAACGCAGCAATATGTGTAAGTGGCCTACACATATGGTGTGAGTTTGGGAGTGGGGCAAGAGAGAGAAGATTGATGGGGTCCCAGTTGTGAAGTCTTCGTATTCCAGGAACTTAAATTCTGATCTGTATGGAAAGGCCATACAGGGTACAAAACTAATATCGAGAGGCCCAGAACCCTAAAAATACCTACCACCCACATTACCCCTTCTAAGCAAAGCATTCCCCTGGTCATTCCTTCTGGATTCCATGCCTTTGATCGTGTGACCCCACAAGCTTGACAATGAAAAGCCAGGCTGAGAATCAGTGTCTGACCCAAATATTGGACACGAGAAAGCCTACTGGCCCATAAGGTAGATAGAATGGGGAATTTAGGAAATGATAGGAAGGGATACATTTAAGAGTGTGTAAGAGCATATCTGACTTAGAATGGAGGGTTCTGTTGACAAGACAGATGTGGATGAGAGAGAAGAAACACCTTAGGGATGACTGCTAAGTTTCCAGCTACAGTGACTGATGGGGCCAATAATTCAGGGAGTAAACACAAGAGGAGGAAGAGATTTCAGAGGACAGACAGTCAGAGAGACCTTGAGTTAGAAAATTGAAATAAAAGAGCTGTGTATCATGAAGAGAGTAGTCATATTTTCTAAATGAAAAATTGGTTTATAACTGCTCAATAGGCAGGTTTTTTTGTGAGAAAATAGGGCAAATATTTCAACTTGGGTTATTACTACAACTATGAAGTGCTGTGTTCTTTAAGTTAAATATTGAGATCAAAGGTCAGTTTTGTGGTTAAAAAAATCATTTCATGATGTGCTGTTTCATAAACACTAACCTAAAATGAATGGGATTAAACCGTATAACACCTACTGTCCTCTCCATGCTATTAGACACATGAAAAGGCATCATCACAAGGCTCAAAAGAGCCCCTCCAGATACCCTAGAGACCACAGATTGAGGAAAGTTGTCCATGCCCACGAGAAAATGCTTTTTCAGAAGTGTTCTGATCCTCTTACTATCTTGTTCATATCCCAGTTAACCCTGGCTCTACCCTGCCTTGCTCCTTGGACATTCAGCTTCCAGGCTGCCCTTGGCTTGTCTCCAGGGACCAGCCACAGGCTCATCTATTGTTGACATCCATTCACTGCCACCCTCTTGTCAGCACTTGGGTTGTGCCCAAACCACTGGGGTGACCAGTTTGACTTCCACTGGTTTGGATTCACTGCGTAAAGTCAAACCCTTTCTCCAAAATGGTGAAGATATAAAAAAAAAGAATATAATCTTGGTAATATGGTGACAGATAGTGACTATCTTGAAAGGGTAAGCATTAAATAGTGTGTAGAATTGTCAAATCATGTCGTCATATGCCAGAAACTAATATAACACTGTATGTCAACTATGCTTCAATAATAAAAAAAATTCTTTTGAAGATATAACCCATAGCTACAGCTGCTGTAGGAGGCAATATAGCCTAGCAATTAAGGCCAGGGGTACGGTGTCAGAAAAAAAATGGGGTTCAAATTCCTGATCTGCTATTTCTAATGTAAGATCTTGAACAGATTATCTTAACTTGTTCCCTCCCTAAGCCTCACCTGTAATAAGGATGATAATAGATGCTGCCTCCCAGCTTTGAGGTACAAATGTAACACAGTATGTGTACAGTAACGAACTTGGTATCTGACAGGGGGTAAAAGCTCAATATTTCTTCTTCTCTTCCTCTTCCACTTTCTCATTATTATGAATTCTCTATAATATTCTTTTTGCTAGTGCAAATTCTGTCAATCTGCCATCTTCTAAAGCACCATCTCAGAAATGCTTAGCTTGCTCCTTAGCCTTCAATTAGAAGTTCTTGCCCTAAAATATCTATAATGTCCTCATCCTCTTTGAATATCTCTATATATCCACTGGTTTCCAGGGATTGATGACTAAATGGGACACCAACACTTGGATTCCAAACCCAGTACTCACCCTTGCCGTCCTATTTCAATGCTAGTAGATGTCATGAAACTGACTATTTAGAGGACTCAAGGCACTGGGTTTTTTCTCTGAAAGGTATTTGTTGTACACAGAAAGAGAAAAGGAAATTCTAAAAGAAAAGAACTTTGAGGTCTAGGATCCAAAGAGTTTTATTATAACCAACTGAGAGTGTTAAAAAAAAAAAAAAAAAGAAAGAAAGAAACATCTAAAAGAGGTCAAAAAAGTACCTCAACAGAACCCTTTTCATTTATATTGTTTTCAAGTAAAATATCACATATTCAAAATGTTCCTATTAATTTTCATATGCTGCCCTCACCCAGCGTGTTTGACTATTTCCCTTCATAATGTTTTGGCACAAAAATGTAAATAACATTGTGCTTCACCTTCCCAAGTCCTCACAGTCCATTTTCTGGGCAATAGCGGGAAGAATACACTAACAGTCAGAAACTGCACATTCTGCTGGTTGAAATCCAAAAGTAGTTTTTAAAAAAAGTTTTCTGTCACAACTTGTTCTTGGGAGTTTGTTCCCTGCCAACTAAAAACTATGATTTTTTGGGAGAGTAAAAACCCTCTTAAAAATCAGACAAGATGACTAGGTCTCTGCATTGATTTGGATGGAAGCCCTATGAAAACATCGATTTTCTATGTCAGGTCAAGATCTGGAACCCTTGCTTTTCTACTTCAGATTTTATTTTCCTTGAAGAACTTCTGGAACTTTCCTATTTAACTGCTTTTGGGAGAGAAGCCAACTTCCCTTTCATTTAGTGAAAGAAGACGGGCTCCAAACGCATTTCAATTTGAGGATGGGGTACTACTGGAAATAGTGTCACAAGGAGCTATTTACAAAATGTTTCATTGTGATGATAAAGAGGAAGAGAGAGTTAGAAGAACCATGTTCTAGTCTTGGCTCTGCTGTTAACTACCTCTATGGTCTTAGGGAAGCCATTTTTACCTCTATGCCAGCTTTCCTCAAGTGCACCTCAGGGAAGTGTCCTAGTCCTGTGTTATCCCTCTCTCAGAGATGCACAACATGCTACACACCGGTGGCACAAGTTCGTCAGTGAAGAAATCTGTAACTTTGTTTAAACGAGTATTTCCCAAGCTTATTGCACTACGTAACTACAAAATGAGTGTTCTATGGCATTCACTTCGGGAAACACTACTCCAGGTATACATTTACTCATCAGGAAAAAAAGAGGAGGGTATTAGAAAAACATATATTAAGATGCCTGTAAAATTTTGCATTGCTTGATTGCTAAAAATGTCTGTGGCTTGAAATGAGAATTGGAGAATGAAAAAAAAATTCTCAATTACATTTTAGAGAGAACATGAAACTTCTGTTTATGGAAATATGGTGGAGTAACTATCATGGAAAAACTCTCTTGATCTGGAACATTTTAAAAAGTTAGGATATATTTTGTAAATGTTTTAAATGTATGGCTGAGTTAACAAGAAAATAAAAGAAATCCTTGGGTGGTGGTGAGGGGTTGGGGGAGGAAAGGGAGGACCCAACAGAGAGAGAAGATCATAAAAAGTTAATTAAGCAAGTTCTGAAGTGAGTGGGTGCCCCAAGACCATCCACCAATGCTTATTGACCTACAGCTGTGGAAAACAGAAGACGTAGCCTATGGGTTATACAAGGTGAGAAGTCATATTTGAGAACCCCATAAAAAGCTGAGATGTCCCCCCCTCAAAAAATGTGAGACCTCAGTGAAATGGTGAACTACAAATAAAATCCACCTTGATTGGCACAGTGGCAAGAAAAATTCTGCCTGGCTCTGATTCTGATGAAGACTGACAAAATAATTTCCTTGAGAATATATAACCACATATACAGTCCTCATACAGATTTGGAGCTTGAATTCACCTCATTTTGATAGTCACAAAAATTATAAGGAGAACTCCTTTAAAGAGCCATCAGGGTGGAAGTGTCATAGATGTCTACCAGAAGCCAGCACAAAGGAATATGCTGTCAATCTAGGCATGAAGAATTTTGACAAAGTTCCAAAGAACAGAACACACAAAACATAAGGTACCTTGCAATAAGTCACCATAAATAGACAGAGCAAAGCAAAGAAAGAATCAGATATTCAAATACTTCAGACATTAGATGATCAGATCCAGTATATAAATATGTTTAAAGAAATAAAAGGAGGCATCAAAGTTATAAGGAAAAAAGAAAAGCCTATTAGGATAATCAGAAATATCTGAAAACATAGCTTCTAGAAGTAAAAAATAAAATCATTAAAGTAAAAACTCAATGGAAAGTCTAAATATATCAGACATAGCTGAAGAGGCATTTAGTCAATCGCAAAACAGAACTGCAGATACTACTCAGCATGCAATAAAAGGAACAAAGAGTTGAAAAATGTGAAAGAGAAGTTAAAAGACATGAAAGATAGAGTGGCAAGGTTTAACATACATCCAACTGGAATTCCAGTAGGAGAAAATAGAGTTCACATTTGAGGAATTTTCTAGTGTGGATGAAAGACATGACTTCTCAGATTGAGGAAGCCTAACAATTTCCAAGTAAGATAATAAAAATATCCATAAATCTATAACCAGACACATCTCAGTAAATTAGGAAAAAAAAAAAAGATTGAAGTCCAGGAGAAAATTTTCAACTGAGCAACAGAAAGAGAAAGGAAAAATTCTGCCCACCAGGATCATAATCAGATAGACAGCTGACATCCCCACAGCAAACATGAAGCCAGAGGTATGGATGTCCTTTCAAATGGCCTTGTTAATATTCTGTAGTTATGAGAACAAAGCAAAGGGAATCAGAATCTGACCAATTAGATGAGTAACTAGAAAAAGGATACCATATGGTGAGGGTAGAGCCATCACTAATCATTCCTGAACTGAAGTCTGTAGGGAAGGGAGTAGTGAGCCCGGCTGCCTATCTACCACATCTAAGAAGTCACTGCTCCTTCTCATGTGTGTTGTCTTGTGTCCCCTCTCTCCACCTCTCCTACAAATTCAGAAATGGGTGCTATGGTTGCTCAACCAGGAATTCCAACTAGGGCCAAATTTATGAGTAGAGTGCAGGCAAATCTAGCAACTCACTAAATCTAATTATGGTTTTTAAAAAATCAGTTAAAAGAAAGCACATCTGAATGTCGTATGAAAATAGAGTCTAAAGCAGTGGTTCCCAAACACGGCTCTGCATTAGAACCATCTGGGGAGTTTCTTAAAATGTGAATAGCTGTACTATATCTGAGCCACTGAATCAGCATCTCAAACACAGGAATCTATACTTTAACAAAAAGCTCTCTAGGTGATTCTGACACACTGACAAGTTTGGGAACTATGGTCTAAGAGAATTCCAGCTAGATCTAGCCTTGTGCTTCAAAGACTCAGAACCTGGTTCTTATCAGCTCTTGGTCCCATGAAAGCTGATACACTCAAAATCAAACTGCCTTGAAGACTGAAATAGATACCAGAATGCCACTCCTTAACATATATAACTGTCATGTGAAGCACAAATATTCATGTTTACATGATTGGCCCATCTCCACCTATAGTCAACTGCATGAAAACATAGTTACAAGAAGAGACTTCAACAATTTACATCAGCAATCATTATCACGTGTACCAGAGAGCTACATTAAGTCTAGAATATTCCATCAGCATATTTTCTTCTTGGGAATTAGCAGATTGCTGATGAATATGGAATCAGGACAAGGGGCGCCAGATAAATGAAAGATCCCTTGAAATAGCCTTCCCACAAAGGGATGGTTTTCAACAAGACTGGAATATGCATGTGCGTTGACAACAACCAGCCCCGTGGATGAGATCGTCTGCCTCAGGAGCCTCCTGATGATGGGGCTGACGGTACTTGGATGGGACTGGGAGGAGCACAGATGACACTTAGCTAAGCACTCTAGCCCTGCTTCAGATTAAAACTTTTTTAACATGCACTGTTTCCTTCTATTCTGAGACACAAGCACATGTTCATATTTCTAACGTCAAGATGTGTCTTAAGACAGATGTATAGATTTAATATGACTTTTTAAAAAATTAATTCAGAGCAGCTCCAGCCAATGGATATAAACTCTTTATTCCATTACAATTGCAAAATTTCTGTGGTGAAGCCTCGTATTTACCCAGTTTATCCTAGGTCAACCCCCAAATAATCAAGCATGGCCAGAGGGGCAGGACCAAAATGGTCATGATCTCCATGTGTGCGGGAGGAGTTTCCCTGGGGCAGTGGGGGGGGGAGGGGAGGGGGGAGGCTAGGAAAACAAAGGAGGAAAAGAAGATAGAAGTTTGTGAGGCCAAACAGCTGCTGTATTCATAGTATTCTTGATTAATTTCAAAAGGAGCATCTGTCAAAAACAAACCAATTCATTAAAATAGCATGTTTATAAGAGCAGGGTGGCAGCCCAGGTGAGATCTTAAATATATTTTTGGATTGTTTTAACAGTAAGAATTTGGACAGGAGGTAAGGCAAAATGTAAATCCAGGAATAATATTTCCATTTTTTATTCATTCCTGCCTTTATTAAACATTGGCCTTGATTGCAAAAACTTGCCAACCTTTTACTGTTTGTTTACATGGGACCTATGGAAACAGCATTAAGCAACTTATTCCTTCAAACTACCATCTTGCTCTTAAAATTCTAACGTGCAACACTATGGTTGTTCTTTCAATCTACCAAGTTGACCTCGTTAGCAAGCCTTACAGAACTCTGATCCCTAAAGCAAATCCTGGAAACTCAGATCAGCTAGAAGCAAAATAGAGAGTTCAAACAGTCTCTGATTTTTAATTATTTTGTTTTCGTCTTTAAGCAAAATTATTTGTCTGTATCCTATGGACAGTAAAGAGTTACAGAGATAAGGTTTACAGTAAATGGTTATTTGATGAAGACAAACTTATGTTTTGCTAATTTTAATCCAGTGGTCTTACCTTGATCATAACAACTTTTATTTTCTTAATTGAAAAGGAAAAAGATCTGTTTTAGGTAAACAGCAAATGCATTTTATGTCAAATATAATTAATGTCTGATAAATAAAGTTTATGACTTTGGTAAAAGAAAAGGTTTTTGTTTGGCTTTTGAACAATCTTTAGTGAAATAGCTTTCTCTGCTCTTTTGACATCTGTTAGCTCCTCCATATTCTGAAAACATTAAGTGTACTATGCTTTCAGCTGGAAGCAAATAAGAACAAATCTCAGCCACCTCATTTTATAAATCCTTTCAATCATTCGTAATATTCTTTGACTAGCAAATAAAAGGACTGCATCAAAAAAGCAATTTAACTCATTGCCTACAGATGGAAATAATGAACGTCGGTCATTGTCTAAGGACAGAGTATAATACTTCATCTTAAACAGATCGCACTCAAATATTTATTCATCCCTTTATAATTTAAAGGGTGTTTCTAAAAAACTCACCAGTAATACCTCAAATTTCTATTTTCCCCAGGTAAAGGGATCAGAGTTTCAAGATTACATGCACATAAGGAAACATGTTGGTGACATGGTATTCCTGAATTATTTCACTATTGCATTGAAATTAATTTTATTTGCCCGCAAATAATTTCAACAGACCATCTTATTATTTTCTTATCCATTGGAATTTCCTTGCTAAATCTGAATCAGGCCTTCAAAAAAAAGATATTTTGATAAAATTCTCCTCTTTGTTATGTTGGTTCACTACCAAGTGTTTGGTTTCTCATATTAGCATATATCTAGATGTTGTACCACAGCAGTGACAAGCCAGTGATGGAGAAATTATTATTTGTATCACATTCTATCTACCTCATGTATGTACAGATAAATCTTAATTCAAAGGCAGTCTTTGTGATGAGCCATTTCAGACCTTGAAGTTTACTTCTGGCATTTACTAGTCAAGGGAACTTGGACACATTTCCTAATCTTCTTTACTCATTTGTTAAATGTGGGCATCACACTCACTGAGGTGGGTTTCATGAGGATTAGATGAGTTGATGATTATAAAACCTAGTATAGTGGTTTGAAAGCAAAATAAGTACACAATAAAAATTAGCTTCTTTCTCTATTTTAATGCACAGAATTATAATATAAAATATGGACATCTGGGTGGCTCAGTCTGTTAAGCATCTGCCTTTGGCTCAGGTCATGATCTCAGGGTCCTGGGATCGAGCCCCACATCAGGCTCCCTGCTCAGCAGGGAGTCTGCTTCTCCCTCTGCCTGCTGCTCCCCCTGCTTGTGCTCTCTCTCTCTCTCTGGCAAATAAATAAATAAAATCTTCAAAATAAAATAGACTTTTTCTCAGGGAGCCTGGGTGGCGCAGTCTGTTGAATGTTTGACTGCTGGTTTCAGCTCAGGTCATCATCTCAGGGTCCTGGGATTGAGCCCCAGCCCAGCTCCGTGCTCAGCAGGGAGTCTGCTTGAGGATTCTCTCCCTCTGCCCCTCTAATTCTCTCTCTCTCTCTCTCTCTCTCAATTAAATAAATGAATCTTTAAATAAATAAATCTTAAAAAAAATTCCTGGTTCTCAGTATGAAGAGTGATTTTCAGTTAGATCCTAGACAGCTTGGGTATATTATCAATCCATATCTTATTTACACCTGTTTTGGCAGGACTCCTCTGACTCTGCTGGCTGGGGACGGGGATGAGGCCTGGGGCGGGGGGGAGCTATTTCATCGCTGCAAGGTGGTAGTGGAAACCCAGTGTCTCCATTCTGTCCCCACAGACATCCTATGCTGGTGGGGTGGGGGGGGGTTCTCAATACTGCCAGGCAAGATGGGAGTTCGGGTTCCCCACCAAGCCTCTGCTGATACTAACCTGGCTCACGGGGAGAGGAGTGCCTGGTTACTCCTACTCACATGGCTTCGACTCACACAACAGGTGGAGTGGGTGGCTTGTCATTACTGAAAGATGATGCAGATCTAGGCTCTCCACTCAGCCACCCCTCATACCACCCAGTATGGATGGGGTCACATGCCTTGTTACCACTGGGTAGGAGGCAGAGTGGAAGTCCATTCTCCCAAAGCGTCTCCACTTCCACCATGGGAGGGAGGGGGGGTCCTCATTCCTGCCAGGTGGAAATAAAAGTCCAGACCCCCACCTGGCTTTCTCTGATGGTACCCGAGTATGGGTGTGGGGTGAGTGGGGCTCTCATCTCAGCAAGGCAAGGGCAGAAGTCTAGACTCCCTACTGCATCTTTGCTGACAGAGGTGGAGTGGGGCTGCAGTGTTTTCCTGTGATGTTTGACTCAAGTAGGGAGGTTACTGACGAAAGCCTTCTGCCTTTCTAGCCTGCATATTTCCCGGTCCTTTGGCAAGAGAGAACAGGCACTTCTTGGAGCTTTTTTTGTTTTTTTTGTTTTTGGTCTTGGAATTTTTGGTCGCCAGCTTCTCCAATATCCATGTGACATGTGGGCGGGGGGGGGGGGGAAAAAACCC
>NW_024425563.1:90999560-91064219 GCF_017311325.1 Ursus maritimus | reverse complement strand
CCAAGGAACTCAGTGCCATGTCAGTCCCTGGGTACCACGATCCCTAGCTGGTTTGCCTTATTCTCTCCATGTTTCAGAGTCTTTTTATGTTTATTTTTAGTATCTATTTTTTTTCTCTCAGATCTTGGCCCATCAAGTCCTGGCTGCCTTAGGTACCCCAGAACCTAAACCCAAACCCAGCGGAATGATGCATGCTCTAAGTCACTACGGAGGCTGTGCATCAAAAAATGGTACTGTTTTCCGTGAGGGAAAGCATAGCAGTGTATTTATTGGTCCCATTTCCCTACTTCAGTGTTTTCCTTCTCTTTGGGACTTGGCCCCTGAATCTTAGCTTTCTTGGTAGTTCCTCAGTGCTTTCGAACAGATCTTTAAAAATTATCCTGTTTTTCTTATTGTTCTTGCTGAGAGGTTGCTGTGCTAAACACTAGTCTTCCCATTACCAGAAATGGAACTCTCAGATCTCTCCTATGGGTGTTCACACAGCATTTTCGTCTTTTGTTACCTGCCCCAGGCTTACAAATTAATTCTGACAATGAAGGCCATAGAATCAGGACAGATTCCATTCGTAAAGTTTAATGGGAAATGAATCGAAAGTTTTCCGATGGGTTATTAACTATTTCCGTGGTTGATATTCAGTTTGTGTGCACTGGTATATCCAAATTGGTTACTAACCTATTGATTTATTACTTATTAACTAATTGTTGTCCTCCATTCCGTGTCCACCCTGGGATTCCACTGAAATTTCTAATGATCCAAAATATATAGGGCTGGGGTGCCTGGGTGGCTTGGTCGGTTAGGTCTTTGGCTCAGGTCATGATCTCAGGGTCCTGGGACTGAGCCCCATGTCAGGCTCTCTGCTCCACTGGGAGTCTGCTTCTCCTTCTGCCCCTACTCCCCCCACGCTCATGCTGTCTCTCTCTCAAATAAACAAATAAAATCTTTACAAATACATATATAAAGGGCTAACAGCTGGTCAGGATGATGCCATGGCTAGCATCCTATCATTTCTGGTGAGGGCCCAAGATCAGCTATTGTTAAATATTTTGACCACTCCTGTGTACACCTGAGCTATGCATATCCCAGTTTATGTTTTATTATAGGAATTAATTAAATTTTCCTCGTGGTTATTTCCATAGAGAATTGTTTGGCATGGTTCTTTCATTTATTTGGGTGATAGGCAACAATATAATTAGCAAAAATACTCAGAATTGTTTCTGCTAATGAGCCCTATTTTAATTTCTAGTCTATGAATATCTTTACCTTTTATTAACATAATTAAAATCAGACATAATTGCCAGGTTAAGCCAAATAACTTCTGATAAGGCTAACCTCACTGCTGAGATAATTTTCTCTTACTAATCAAAAATGTTATGCTGAATAGATGAAACTATGAACACTCTCTAACACATCTTACAGAAAATAATCATTGCAAAGTCATTAATAGTGGCCATCTTTATTTTCCTATTATTCCCTGTAATCATTTCCTCCTTGAACTGTGGTCTCAGTATATTATCGCCATTATGCTTGTCTGAGATAATGTGTTCAAATTTCACAAGAACACAGGAGAATATTATGTTTTATGTTTACTACCAGCCTTAATCACTTATTCACTTATAATTCACATATTTACTTCTACAGGGAGATTCAAGGCATTAATTAAGCTAGCTTATTTTTCTTTGAACTAAATTACAAACCGAAGCCTAATTAATGATTTTGCTAAATTGTCATGCAGTGGCAAAATCTCCACTTCCTCGTATTTTTTCACTCTGAAGCCGACCAACTGATAGGATATTGCATGCAATTTTTTTATGCCTTAACTCTTTTTTTCTTTGTATGTTACTTTGGAAATGGTGCTGCGTGCTGCGAGGGAAAGGAAACGCATTATAGATACATTACTAGTTCCCGCCATTGTGACCAAGACTTTAGAGGCTGCTCTGGGATCTACCTCGAGGGCCTGGTTAGCAACTGACTCCCAAGAAATCTCAATATCTAACCCTGTTTAACTAGGACTAAGCTTCTTTTAAAGGGATACGTGAGGCTGACATATCTGAAGCTACTGTGAAGGATTGGGTTACTAGATATGGGAAGCCTGCCAGATGGTCAGAATTTATTTCATATTGAGCTAATTTAGTCATGGTTCCTACCCATAAAGAATTGGTGAAAAACAGGTAGTCAGACCAACTCAGTCTGAGAATAGCTTTCTTCAAGAATGGACAATCCAGCAGTTTATGTTTCTTAATAGAAAAACAGTTGATTTCAATTTTGTATACATTCTGGTTCACTTTATGTATTATTATTATTATTATTATCTTTTTTTTTTTTTTTGAGTAGGCTCCATACTCAACATGGGGCTTGAACTCGCAACCCTGAGATTGAGAGTTGCACGCTCTACCAACTGAGCTAGCCAGCAACCCCTGGTTCAGTTTAAAAAGCAATTTCCATGTTAAAGTGTATGCAAAAAATGCAAAATTTATAAATGTTAGGGTGTGCAAGGGAGAATAGTGGTGGCAGGGATTAAGAGACTACACCATCTAGCTATTGGCCATGATCAGAAATGTGAATGTCCCCTTATAAGTGGTCTTTCCAAGGATATTTGCTATCAAGATGTTATATGCAATAACAGTACCTTGCATTTATGGATCCTATAGAAAGAGACACAGTATTATTTCTTTCTGGTAGTAAGTAAAGTTTTATTTACTTTGAAGTGGGGAAATGTGATTAATGTGAGGAAGTGTGATTAAGTGACTTGCTCAAGGTAACCAAACACAGAGTAGAAAAGTTGGATTCTAACTCTTAGTTCAATGTCCTTTGCATCTGGCCATCATCTGAGTAGTACTTGCATATACTCTGTGTCTAATACAGGCATATCTCAGAGATAGTATGGGTTCGGCTTCAGACTATCACAATAAAGAGAGTCAAATGAATTTTCTGGTTTCCCAGTGCACGTAAAAGTCTACTTAGAGTGCACTAGCATTATGTCTAAAAAGAAGGACAAACCTTCATTAAAAATACTTTATTGCTAACAAATGCTAACCAACGTCTGAACTTTCAGCGAGTTGTAATCACTGATCACAGATCACCAGAACAAATACAATAATCATGAAAAACTGTGAAATATTGAGAGAATCATCAAAATGTGACAGAGACACGAAGTGAGAAATGTTGTTGGAAAAACGGCGCTGACAGACTTGCTTGAGGCAGGGTTGCTATAAAACTTCAATTTGCAAAATCACAGAAGCACAGCCCAGTAAAACGAGGTATGCCTATAATGCTGTACAAACCATTATCAAGGAATTTTTAAGTCATTTTAGCATTGCTAAAACAATTATAATTGTTTTAAATTTACTTTCTTCCCCAGTCCTTACACAAAAGATAGAACAGACAGAGGTCAAAGAAGGGGCATTCTCTGGCCCAAGAGAATCAGGAATTAACAGGGTATTAATAAGGGATTAGTCTACGAGAGTTCCTCCCAGAAGCAAGGGAAGCTAGTCTTCTGCATATAATCCCGGTAATGTGGGATTTTAATGCTATAAAAGTGTTAGAAATAGCTATGAGAAGACAATGGCCGGAGCAGTTCGGACCGGCCCACTTGAAACACTGAAAATGAGAATGAAAAGAATGTTGTCTGCCCTGCCCAGGGGAGACACCATCAGAGGAGCTCAAGTCTCTGATAACAGCAAAGATTTGCTGATGAGTGGAACGGAAATAATCTTTCACAAAGTTCTGAGACCACCCTCCCCCTGTGACTGCTCTAACCCACCTGCTTCCACTTGCCCTCAGACCAGGCTGACACCGTCTTGCAAATACCAACTTGCCATCCAATGCTTTTAAACCAAGAAGGTACTATTGGCAAGGGCAGAAATATTCTAGACATGGTAAAAGGCTTTTCCCATACATTGACTTTAGTACAGATTCATTCAGCAAGCATTGATTGAGTCACACATCCATGCTCATACTCAGGAATCAAAAATGATAAAGATACTATTGTCCTTTACAAGCTCAGAATCTAATTGGCTTTCAAGCGCAAATTAGTTTTACATTAATTTAAAGGGCATGAATCAATTATTAGAAGGCCTAAAACCTCCTGGGTGAGTAGATGATAGGGATCCAGTTGGAATAACAGGGAAATCCCTGAGAAGTTCCAAGGTGAGAGCAAATCTAGCACCCCAACCTAAAGATTCCAGCATTCAGTCACACCCATATCAGCACTGGTACACTTTCTCATATTTCACCATCATTTTCCTTTCATAAGACATAGTTAGGGACCTTCAGAGTTAAGCACCAGAAAGAGAATCTACCAGGAAGGGACATCTGGGCAAACACCCCTCAGTCTTTCCTCTTGAATTTATCTCCCTTTTCAAGTTCCCTCCCCCAATTCCTACTCCCCTCCAGGTGGCCCCTACTGCCTCTCCTATTAGCATCTTGAAACAAACAAACAAACAAACAAACAAACAAATTGGTTTTGTTCATTAGTTTAAGCTGAAACTGGCTGAAACCTTGAGAAGTTTCTCTATTAAATATTCAAGAACAAAAGGGAACTAAGGAGAATATTACATATACAGGCAAGCTAATTAGGAAAAGTTTTCTGACCTATCAAAGCGAGTTAGCTTATGGGGCAATCTCATTCTATATGGGGTTCCCTGAAAACTGGGCCGTTACCCTCTAGATCTACCTGGTAACTCTACCAGCAGGGCAGGCTGATGACCCCTTCCTAGCACCAGCTGCCCCCCCTCCCATGGCAAGCTTCAGAATGTTGTCCCCACCCAGCATTTTTAACAAAAGACACGAGTTCCATTTCCATTTCTGGCTGCAAGTCTGACCCATGGTTGATACCAGGAAGAAGCCCATGCAGAGGACAACCCTTCCTCAGCACAGCGCCAGCCGAAGCCCAGTATCTTACACAACATTGTATCCACACGGCACTCACCTAGGCAGAGTGAGCCCCTCACTCGTTCTTGCGGACTCGGATCCCCGCAAATGCACACTAGGGAAGGCAAAGACAACCAACCAACCGGAAGCCAGGAAAGTTACATAAGGGGCAGTGAAATCTCCTGAGTTTGTTGGGCATCCCTGTGATAAAGTGAATCTTCCCGATCAGTAACTGTGCTCGTCCTGTTCTCCTGTCGCTTTTGCTAAACAAAAACACTGACAATTTCATGAGTCGGATTTCATCCAGAAAGGGGCAAGGAACGAGGCCTGTGGCATTACTTGCAACCTTGACAGCAATGACCTTTTTCCCTGGATTCTCTTGTCATTTTCAGACTCAGTGACTCTGTGCAGATCCAAATGCTGGCTGCCGTCAAACTTCTCTAGACAGTCCTTCAGCTTGGAATTGAAGGCAATGATCTCAATTTGGTGGCTGCAGGAGTAATTCTGCTGGAAGTTTTGTTTGTAATCTTTGGTTAAGAAGAAAAGGAAACTGACAAAACCCGTGTATGGACCACCTAACCTCCGCATATGATAGGCCACAGGTAAAAATCGAAACAAATTGGTGACCGTATCTCAAATATTTGCACACACTTGTGTTAATAGACTGTCTAAAAGTAATGAGAAAGGAAACATCGGCAATGCAAGGATGAGAAAACTGGACAATTAGAAGCTACTGATGCATTGTCAGGCACATTTAAAAAGTGTGCCTATAAAAAAATAAGGACACATAAGATACAGTGTGACTTGCATATTGAGAAAAAATAACGAGCATACTTTACATTTTCTAGGGAAAAAATTCTATTTATACTGTACTCCTAAAAAATAAGGTACATGCCTTTTCTCCTTGTTTTTCTGGAAATTTTTTTTCTAAATATTAAAGTAACACCATAAAAAATTTAGAAAAATACTACATAAAATAAAGAAGGTAAAAATTACCTGTAATCTTGCCACCCAGAAAGATATTCTTAATGTCATAATGCCATTATTAATATTTTGATGGATTTCCTTCCAGATATTTTTTTTCAGGAGGCACAAACCTCAAATACCAATTATGCAAAGGCTTGAATATTATAAAACAATGTAAAAGTTGGGTTTTTAAACAGCCAGCTCTAACATCTTGATAGGAGAGAGGATGGAAACAAAGAACCATTTCATGTTAAAAAGTCACCCAAGGATGTCCTCTTGCCCAAGAAGCTGGTCGAGCTGCTAACTCAGTGGTAGATAACAATTGCTCACCCCTTACTGTAAGTTCCATTTGGCCCACGTTACCCTTTTCAGTTTGATTCAATCATCAATGGACCCCTGGACTTTCTAAGAACTCTGCTCATTCTCAAAAACAACATTTATTCTTTCTGTTTTGATCTGAAGTCACATAACTTACTGGCATGCCTCTTAACACTGTAACTTCCACACGCCATTATTAAAAAATATATACACACATGTGTGTATATGTTCGAGTATATTATGTTATATGGCTGTGTATTTCTATATAACGCCTATGTGTACGTGCATATGTGTATGTGTAGATATAGGTATAGGTCTCCTGTGGTGGGGCATTTTTTCAGAATTTGTTTCTCAGACCTTGCTCATCCCCAGGGCTGGTAAGGGAGCTGAAGCATTTTTTTTTTCCTGAGCCTGAAGATTCAATTGTTAACTTATGTTTTATTATGATTTACATGGTTATCTTTTTATTCAGGAGAAAAGGTTACCAATCCTGCTGATGTCCTTTTAATTCCAAAGGAATGCAAGATGGAAAGTATTGTCAAAGGCCCAAGGCTAAGAACATGCAGATAATCAGAAAGCCCCGAGGCTAACTGTCTTGGGTACTTATAAACAACACTGCTGCATCACGTGCATAACTAAAGAGAAACTTCAGCCAGCTGATACGGACTTCAAGGAGAAGGAGACTGTACACAGAGGAGAAAAAGTGAAATGAGCTCTCTTCAAAAGCCTGTGTGATACCAAAAATAAGTAACAAAGTCATCAACATGAGGAACCCAATGCCTGAAGAACGCAGAAAGATAAAAATCAGTGACATTATCCTTATTCTTTCTTTTGCTGAACTTTGTCATTGGAAATATTTCCTTTCTTCCACTTGAAGATTTATGATGCAATTCTTTATGTTTTAAGGGACTTCAAGCTGGCGCCTAAAAACTGTATCCTCAAAATGTTTAAAACTTTTCAATGTTGGTGTTTTTAAAAATTTTTTAAAGACAAGAAAATAAAAAAAAGAAAAAGAAAAAGAAAAAACCCACACTAGGAACTCCAAGTCCTGCCAATTTTTCCTTCCTGCCAAGTCCTATTAGTATAAATGAACGGTTTATTTTAAGAAATGCCTGATAAATTACTCTACACAATCAGTAATGAGGGTACTGTCAGCAAAGGAGAATCATTTCCAAAATTTACTTGGCATTAAGGAACTAACGCCTTCTAAGCTCAAACTGGGTTATGTGGCCCTAGCCTCTGTGGATTCCATAAATCTCTCCCTTCTCAGAGGACACAGGGATCGGCCGGTGTGCATAGCTGCTGAGGTTTCTCCGTGTCGGCTTACGGTTTTCGAAAACGGCAACAAAACACGGTCATTTGCAAACTTTTCCTGATCAACAGTTTGTACCACTCAGCACAGAGTTCATTAGCTTCTTGGGCTCTGCCCCCGAGGAAAATATTAAAGACCTCAGTTTGTTACAGTAAAATCGAAAAACCCAGGCCAGGACAAAACAGAAAACAGCGGGATATAGAAAGGAAAAGGTCAAGGAGCTTCACGTTTCTCTTGCGACATAAACATTCACTTGGTACCTGATCCATTTCCAATGTGACTTTGAAGAAATACAATTGTAGCAATGAAGAGGCTTGCAAGTCACTCCCCAAACATAAAAGCAAAGGAGGGCAACACATGACCACTTCTTCTGGCAAAAAGAAAGAAGGAAAAATGCATAATTTAAAGGATCTGTGCATGACAAAAACCATTACAGCTGCAGTTCAGCGACAGAAGATGAGAATCCTCCCCACTGGGTTCTCCACGGTGACCCCCGTGGCAGCATGCACCCACTGATATATCTGGTGTGTGAAATTCCCTGTATTTTTATTAATGAAAATCTGGAACCGAGATCTCAGAAATAAAAGAAACGAGGTGCTATCCGCTCTCCTGAAACGCTAGTGGAAAACGCCCTTGTCTTCAAGTTTTACTTTTCTAAAGGGAGAAATAGGTGGATGTTCCGTTTGATTAATTGCAGCAGCAAGCCCCTGCAAAGCTGCTGGGGGATGAAGAGTTTAAAATTTGGAGTCTGTTATTTGTAAAGCTTTTCTGCGCTCTTCAGAGCAATAGCATTATAAAAGTTAATGTGCAAATAAAATAAACAAATACCTCTCGTCCCTGCCCACCCATGAGCCGAGCAGACTGGTTCCCCTCAATTTTCCTGCACCCACTTATAAATTCCCAGTGATGGGCTTCTCCGACTTCTGCTGTAAGACTATTCTCCAGCCACCTGGTCTAAAAGACTACCACTTACTCTTAGTTAGCAGTGTCTGTATAATGTTTGTGGTGACCCTGCACTGAAATCTTGTTAGGCCTCCAAGTAGGAGACCAAAGTGTTTCACACAATTTATACTACTCATATTTTGTATTTAATATGTTTAAACACCAGGATCGGAGTTCAGCGTTTAATGCAATGCGGTCTGTACACAAGCTGACTAAGTTACAGATGAACAGAAGAGATGCTGCATACTTCCTCCAATCTTATAGCAAGCAGAGAGATACCAGCTCTTCTTAGGAAATATTTATAAGTTCCAAGCGTTCTTAGCATCATTCACAAGCGCAATTCGCAATGGTCATCAGCGGTCCTCGAAGGCAACGGATTCCCATTTTGAAGATGAGGAATGAGACCTGGAAAGGGATCGGGTGAATTTTTCCAGGTCGAGGACAAAGAGAGAACAGGGAAAGACTTTGCAGGATCTCAGACCCCTGAGACATCCTGCCTGATCTTTTTCTCCAAGGTCACTGCTCAGGATGCAACCTGCCTCCTCTTTCCAAGGCTGGGGGTGGGAGTGTTGGTCAAGGTCCATGCTAACATTTCTGGGGTGGCTGGAAGGAAAAGGCTGGATACACAGCCTCTAATCATGGCTGGATTTGTACTTGGTAAAAGCCATGCACAAAATAAGAGTAAAGTGGAAAATCTCCTTATCCAAAAGGTCTCCGCCTCATCTCACCTACCAAGAGGAAATATGATTCTACAAAATGTTTTCTTTCAAGGCTCTCAGGTCTGATCCCAAGTTGGTGCTAACATCATATTTCATTAATTGGAAATGTCAGTGCAAGAACAGCGTAAGCTCTACATCAAGTGGGTCCACGTTAGCCCAGCTTCCTCAGCCTCCCAGCCTGTGATACACTCTGATTAATTTCTGATCACTTGCAGAGCGCAGAGCACAAAAATAAGTTTGTAGCCTCACCTCACCTTTGGGTGACAGAGCTTTCCTAGGTCATGAAATTATGAAATAAGCCAATGACAATAATTACAGGAAAAAGGAGTGCTTCTGGAATGAATCTATCTCAGCCAGAAAAAGATGTGAAGATGGGATATAAATTTCACACAGGGCAGATGTCACATTTAAATTTCTAAATGTAATGCTAAACCTATTGTCAGCTTTGGAAGTGGCTACTGCCTTGTTACACTAGTCCCTGGGTACCTCCTGCTGGTTCTTGTGATTCTAATTCAGCCTTGGTGATTATCTTCTCAGACCTCCAACAGGGCAGGACTTGCCCACAGACTGAGGGAGAGAAGGGCAGCTGTGATGCGTGCAGTCTCACTCGGCCACCTCTGGCCATAGCTGAGTAAGCCAATAGGGCCCCGACTCAAGGACAGCTAACCCCTAGATTTCCGTCTAGGTGACACGATCGATGGGTTGGCTTGGAAAGAGAAGCTGTGCCCAAGTGGCCTCTGTGGAATTGAGAACTGGGACGCGAAGTCATGGAGCTAGTTCACTGGAGCCACGATGGCTAACAGGTAGAGGTAGGCAGAGCTGGGGGCCACTGCGGGCCAGCGGGGGTTGGATTCATGAGAAGGGAGTGACTCTGAGTGCTAAGAAGAAGCCCGGTGGGAAATCAGGAGAGGGAGGCAGGGGCACCACGGCTCTGAGAGACAGAGCTAGGAGGGCAGTGTGGTTTATCTTCTGCCCTTCTGAAGCTGGTCATTCAGCTTCTCCACGCACAAACTTTCAATAAATCCTCTTTCACATGAGGCAACTTAAGTGCATGTCTGTTTCTTGTAACCAAAAGAGCCTTGAGAAGAACAAAGGCCCCCAAGGAAATGATTAAAGACCTTCTGGGGTAGTCCAACCGTTGCAATGTGCGGCCCCAGGCACATACAGCTCTTCCCAAACCCATAGCAATGCCAGGACTCCTGGAAGAGAGCGCCCCCTAGAGCAGCTCCTGGTCGATTAGAGTACTTCCAGTAATTTGGTCATTTCTTCCTCCAAAATTAATATGAAGTATCACCGCAATTTTCAACTACTTGCACTTAGATTAAAATGGGACCCCAAAAAGTGAGATGATAAAAAAAAAAAGAAATTCCACCAAGGAAACAGAAACAGAAACAGAAATATGGCTATTCAGTTTGGCCGTGATGTCTTTTGCTCAAACATTTAATGAACAGGAATGTGTTAACTCATTGCAAGGAGTTCATCCTAATGTTCATAGAAAAGATGAGTGCCCTTCTGAGCATGCCTCCAGAACGTGTTCAACTAAGGAGAAAAAAGTAAGTAGGAACCATCCCTAGAGACTCATATCTGGGCCAAGGCACAAGAAGTCTCATCAGTGTTTGGTGAACATGAATCCGAACAATCTCTCTAGATTAAGTATAGTATTATCACTGTCTACAGAAGGAGAGCAAATTCTCTCCCCCAACCCCCTGCCTCTGGTCGTGGGATTTTTAATTCAAAACTTCATTTCTTCACAATGTACTTTTCATAGAAGGGGTCTATTACACTTTCATAGAGCTTGTAAGAATTTTAGGGCTTTCTCTCTTGTTCAGTACTCCACTACAAAATATCTTTTCATTAAGTTTTCAAAGTGCTTCCCGAGGAGAAAAATCTTTGTTTGCCATGGTGTTTATTACATGGGGCATTGTTCCATGGATGGCAAATTGATTTTATCCTGCAGGCCAACTCCAAATGATTGTTTGAGCCCTGTGCCAAGAAGGGTTCTTGAAAGCCAAGTGGCCCCTTTGCTTGGTGGTAAAGAGCCCAGGATTGATTAGCAATGTCTGCCATAGGCATGGGAGGGAAGAGAGCCAGAATGCTAGGTACTGGCCAACTTCAGTTCACAGCTTTAATGTATAAGCAAGTATTTGTTTTAGCGCACTGCATTTTTTTTTTTTTATTCATTTCACAGAGAGAGACAGCCACCAAGAGAGGGAACACAAGCAGGGGGAGTGGGAGAGGAAGAAGCAGGCTCCCAGCAGAAGAGCCCGATGTGGGGCTCGATCCCAGAAATCCAGGATCACTCCCTGAGCCGAAGGCAGACGCTTAACGACTGAGCCACCCAGGCGCCCCAGCACACTGCATTTCTGAGCTTAGCACAAAACGATTCAGCTTCAAATATCCCTTTTTGATAGAGGTGTTGACACTGAACACTAAAATAATATATAGATAATAATACTGATGTAAAATTTGTTGCCTCTAGGTTTTGAAAAAGTAACGGTAACTAATTAATAACTGAAACTTCCCGAAGAGTATGAAACCTCAAATCTGGGAAGTAGAATTTTTCTCATGATGTGAAAGAACGACATGCCAGTCAAAAACAAAAATGAAAAAAACAAAACAAAACAACAAACAGTAATGAGATAATAAATAGGGGCTCAGATCCTTAAAAAAAAAAACCTCAAAAATCCTTCTGAGGATTTAATCTAGATAAGGCGGGATTCTCCATTCAGAACATGGCTTTTTTGTTTTTCCTTATGTTGACAGTTGAGAAACTGAGTCAGAGTGAAAAGGAAAAACTGATTCAAAGGCCCCAAAGTGAATCAACAGCAGATTCTGGGCACAGAGAATAAAAGAGCTGCTTCAGAGCTGACTTGCTGCTATAGCCCTCAAGACACAGGGATTCCCGTGCTAGCTTTCCCAACGACAGGGGGCAGGCCACCTCTGGGCACCTCCCTTCAGACTGCAATATGGCCCAGCAGGAGACTGGCCAAGGTTCTTGACAGGCAGGGCTCAGGTGAGTGGTCAGGAGATTAGCTGACATGGAAGGGCAATACATCTCAACTGAATAGATTCTTTAGAAACTTCAGAAACAGGAAAAGAAAGGCTCTAATTCCAGAGACCGAACCACTTCTGAAAGCCTCATCTGTGTTCCAAATACATATGGAGGGCCTCCCTCTGATCCTATATGCAGACTTGATTTTATGTTGTTGCTTCTTTAAAGGAATTTGGAGGATTGCATCTATATTGACTTATTTATACTTCCACGAGTGAGATAAAATGCAGAAATAATCCACTCACTTTACGCTTAAGCCAAAGACAGTTTAATATCTTAAGTTTGCCCTCTAAAAGACATAAAGCAGGGCGCCTGGGGGGCTCAGTTGGTTACACGTCTGGCTTCGGCTCAGGTCATGATCCCAGGACCCTGGGATCGAGTCCCGCATCAGGCTCCCTGCTCAGCAGGGAATTTGCTTCTCTCTCTCCTTCTGCCTCTCCCCCTTCTCCCCCCTGCTCATGGTTTCTCCCTTGCTCGTGCTCACAAATAAATAAACATTTCTTGGAAAAAAAAAATAAAAGGCATAAAGCACATCCATCTAAAATAAGACAAGATTCTCCTCTCTGGTGAAGTAAAGGAAAAGAAAGTGCAATGATTTTAGAATCAGACTCACATCAGTTGGAACACTGGTCCTGCCTCTCACCAGCTGTGTGCCCTTAAATCAATCTGAACTCTGGTTTTCCAAAGCCGACAAAATAGTATCCACCTTGCAATCCTGTGTCTGACAGAGTTAGCACTCAACGCATAGCAACTATTAGCTTACAGATATACCTCCTAGTATTGTTAACTGACGGTGCTTGAGGATGCTTACTTTTCCAAAAGGGAAAAGTGGGACTCCATGTCGTGACAAAGACCTCAGGTATAAGTCAGTGGCTGAGTCCAGAAATAAAATACATCTACTTGTAAGTCAGGGTATGTAATTGCACCAAAGACACCCCGCTCATTATGAGCAGAGCTCACTGGGATGTGCTGGTCCTTAAGACCACCTCCTTTGAGTACAAGCTACGTTAATGGTTGCAGATGGTAAAGTATGCTTATCTTTCAAAACCTTCAGAAATATTCAGGCAACTCTTTCATAAGTTTGTTTTTGTTATTTGGTTTGTTTCTTTGCTTTTTTGTTTTTGGTATCTCTTCTGTGCAGAAACAAACCCCAGTGATATCACGGTTAAACTGCGTGGTATAGTAGGCAGTTACCAAAAATAAGTATTAAATACTACTGTAAAATATACATATTCCGGTTATAAGCATTTGGCCCTCTTAAAGGTTTTTCTGTTGCTGTTTCACAATTTTTTTAAAAATCTGAATCATTTTAACAACTTTTCCCTCTTTTTCCCTAAATGTTACTAATGGAAGAGCATTAATGACCACAAAAACTCATTATATCTTGACGTTCAGCATAAATTTCTGGGATTTGCCAAAATGCCTTAATTATTATATTTCACAACTGCAGTACTTGAGGGGTAGACTGAAAATATGTAACTTGTGGAAAAAGTCAACATAAAACCAAAACCCAGAAGTCTTTCCAGGTCTTTATAATAATCTGTATACAAATATCATCAGCACCAGAAATAACTTTTGGGAAATATAATTGCACCCCGACAAGTTACAGTGTCTTTGGCCTCCAGATTCTATTTGAGCTTCTAAAAACCAAAATGTAGCAAAGAATCCACAGGATCAACTGTCTTCCCATGTCCACAATGGATAACGAGAAAATGACAGATTAATTTCTTGGGACTCTGGTGTTTGAGAACTTTTCGGGGTCATTTTTTAGCATCTATTCCTAAAAGGAAAGCAACAGACACATAAATATTATGGTACATGTTGAGCTCCCTTTATGTAAATTAGAGCAAATCTTAGTTTTAGTTTTTGAAGGCACTCTTTTGGCAATAATAACTTTGGCCTTTCACTAGATAAGTTAAATCTCCTCCACAGAATTGTTTTCTAAGCCTTGATAAAAGGGAAGGAAGACTGACTTCTAAAACTCTGAAATAACCACAAGGTTTCCACAATTTTGGTGAGTCTCAAATTAGGGGAACAAAAGAAAGATTTCGTGTCCCAGGTGAATTAGGCAGCGTTGTGGAATCCTAAAATCTGATGTAGTACATTTGCCCTCCCTAAAAGTTGTTCAACACATTTCTGTACAAAACAGATTTATAGCATCCATTTTCACTCTGATTTCCTGTTTCTCTGTCCATTCACCAAGCAAGCATTTGGAAGCCTAAAACGGCATTGTGGAGTGTTTTAAGAGTTGACCTAGGAAGTGAGCACCCCTCTGGGAGCAATTTGATTGGTTAATACTAGTTCTGAGCCCAGTATGTGAATCTTTATGACTGCATAGCTTCAGGAATGAATTACTTGACCTCAACTTTCTCCATAGGGGTGCACACCTTAATTTTCCACACTAATTTTCAAATAGAATTACAAAAACACTTTACTTATCTAGAGGTCAACTATTCGACAAACCCCACTACTTGGAACGCAGACAAAAAGCAAGCAAGAAACTATCTGTGCTGCCAAAAGTGATGTCACAAAAACCCATAGATTTTCCCCATAGGAGAGTGGCTCATCACTGAGAGCAAAGTTACCTTGATTTCATTAGCAATCCTGATCACTACACTGATGTCGTTTTTTTGAGCCTACAGCAGATGAGAAGAAACAAATCATGAGAGAGAAAGAGGGACGAACAGAAGCAATAAACCTAGCACAATTTCACATAAAAAGGATACTAATTCAAAAATTATAGGAAAAGGACAAACAACCCCGTATGCCTCCACAGTCCATGAGGACATCACTTATTATATAAAAGAAAGAATAATTAACATTTCTATTAACATGTCTAATGATCATGAAAACAGACAATGTTTCGTTTTCTTTGATACACATAAATTGAGAAAACCAGATAGGTATTTAAGTCATTTTATAAAGTTCCATCAAATAAGGAAAACATTTCTAAAGGATTAGCACTTAGAAGGGTAAGCTCTGGTGACCTACCTACAACTGATCGATCCATATAACCATAGTCACCTTTTTGGAAAAACTCATTCCCTCAGAAGAAGACACCTGTACACGCCCAATGCCAAATTAATTGCAGAAGATCCAATTATTCAATCTGAGAAAGGGTATATACTCAGCACGGGATGATCTTACAGTAATCTAAAGAAACACTTTGGAGCTCAAACACGGAAATCTGCCTTTTTTTTTTTTTTCCCCTTTAAATCAAGAAGCACATCTCCACCAAAGAAGAAAGGCTTTTCTCCACAACCCACAGGAACTTGACACAATCTGCAAGACTTGAAGATAGGCTGATATTCAGCAAGTGGTAACAGGAAGATGAGAACCAGAGCCAGAAGCCGAGCTTTCCAGGAGAATAAGTTGCCCTCCTTTTCTGCTCTTCCATGCTTGGGTGTGGAACGCGAAGAAGAATAAAGAAGTGTGGGAGAGCACATGCTGCTGGGGTTGGAAGAGCAGGCTCTAAGCTGCCCGGCCCGGGATGTGAGAGAGGCACGCTGAATATCCACGAGGCACAAGAGGCACCAATGGAGACAGTGGTTACCCTTGTTTTAAGGAGCAGGGTGAAAAATACCATGCTCATTAATTGTCCTCTAAACCACTCTTGAGGTAGAGGGTAGTGGGAAAATCTGAGCAGGTGCTCCTTAGAATACTCTGAAGAAATGTTCTCCTCAGTTCCTATGGTCATTCATTCATTCATTCTCTCCGTGCCCCTCAGTTGTGGATACTGCGATACACTACAACTTTTAGTATAGTCTCTCTTTCCTATTGGATTACACGCTCGTAAGAGCCGGGTCATCTGCCTAACTTGAGATCTTGAACTGAATCACAACTGCCAAGTCCCTCCTGCCATTGAAGGTAACATTCATGTGTTCCAGGGACTGTTTTCAGCTGATCACAGCAAGGAATCAGGTAAGAATTCCAGACTACAAATTGGGAAACTAGAATTTTGGTTCTCGCTCACTCACTTTAAAAGCTACATCAGCCAATTCCCTTCTCTACACATAAACACAACATTCCTTGCTAAGCGCCCACCCACTGTCTACTTCCACTGAACCCTCTTGCCAGGAAGATCAACACTCCCCCCACCCCTGTCTTTCCCTTTACTGCTCCATGTGTAAGAAAATTCCTCCTTGTTCTGAGCCCAGTTCCCTTCCCTATAACATCTATTATTCTTAGTTCAGTCCTACAAAGGCACATCCCTCTGTAAGTACCCACCATTTCCGAGACTTCTCATAAGTATGCCCCGTGCAGGACATGATCTCAAGAGCCTCACTCTGCTGTTGCTCGCTCCTTGAAGAAGAACAATTCATCACACCCACCTCCCCCATCAAGATATGCTGCATGGCAGTCTGACAGAACAGGGTGCTGATGTTTGTTTGGATGCTCGATTTGGTGTTTACATTTAAAAAAGGCATACACAGGGGCGCCTGGGTGGCACGGCGGTTAAGCGCCTGCCTTCGGCTCAGGGCGTGATCCCGGTGTTACGGGATCGAGCCCCACGTCAGGCTCCTCTGCTATGAGCCTGCTTCTTCCTCTCCCGCTCCCCCTGCTTGTGTTCCCTCTCTCGCTGGCTGTCTCTATCTCTGTCAAATAAATAAATAAAATCTTTAAAAAAATAAAAAATAAAAAATAAATAAAAAGGCATACACATATTAGATGTATTATGAAAGTGTCACCAGAAGCATCAACCACAACATGAAAGCATCTGGACTGCAATATAGTAAAACACATTATTTGAAAGTAAATCCAGCATGGTCTTCATAGCCGATATTCTTTTGAAAAGCACCATTTGGTGTTGATCATGTTGAACATACCTGCTTTCTAGAAATGGTGATGGAAAGATGGGTGGGTGCGTCTGTGAGGTCTTTAAAACATGTCGGTTGTTGTCATCTAGCTGTCCCCATAAACTCAACAGATTCCTGCTGGTCCAAAGGGGACTCCCACAAAATGGCCTAGAGAAGCTGAAAAACCCTGATGGTGTTAATAGAGATTGACAGTCTGTGGGGCCATCAGGGACCCAAGGAAATTCCTAAAGGGTTGTCCGGGCAGGGAGCAGCCTAGATTCCTTCAGACTGACTGTCACGATCCCTCCAGGAGCAGCTGTGCAAATTTCTGAGAAACAGGCTGTTAAGCAGCTTGGAGCCATTGCCTCTGGACTGTCATCTGTTGAACAGAGAGGAAAAAGCCCAAACTTGAGTTGGAAAAGACTCCCTGGGCAATATTCAGCTTGGCTCTCTGCCCCTTGATATTCCTTCCTCACTTCTGGGGAGCCTGGGAGCCTCCTGCACAGGACTGGACTCAGAAGACACAGGGCTGGTCCAGTGCTCACTGCACACTTCAGACCCAGTCAGGTGCTCTACCTTGCCCCCAGACCAACTCCTGCCTTTCGGTCAAGTTTTGAGAAGTAGGTTCTGCCTTCTTCCTGAGACTCAGTTCTGCCCTTAAACCATCCTGGCAGCCTGGTCCTTCCAAGATATGTAAAAATCAATGACGCCATCTTGCTCTTGCCTTTTTCTTTCTTAAGTCAGGAGTTGAGTTCTCCTAAATACCAACCCTTGCTAAGCAGAAGGATTTGCCTGAGGTCCACTGCTCAGATTTCTGTGATGTTCCTTGAGCCCACAATCTCAGTGTGTCCCCTGCCTGTCAGGGCACCTTGCTGTCTCTTGGTAAATATGACCCATGTTTACCAGTTATCATGCCTCACCTGATGGGCTGGCAGTCTCTCCATGGCCAGTGGGCAGGTTGTCCCCTACCATCCCTCTGACCCACACCAGCATATCTTTCTAGTTTTGAGTTTTCACCTAACTGGGCTGCTCCTTCCTGCTGGGGAAACAACTCTGTCACTCCCAGGATTTTAACCTCCAGGAAATCCCATGAGTGATCCTTTAGACTAATGATATTTTGAAAAATACCCCAATAAGATAGGTTTTGGAGTGCTAAGGTTTTGAAATGCCATCGAGTTTGCTTTTATATCACATGATTTCTATTCTATAGCATACCTTTTGCACATGCAAGTATATGAGGGTGTTTTTTTCCAAGTACAGGAAGTAATATTAGAAAAGTCTAATGAAGAGACCACCTACGTTACTAAGAAGAAAAAAAAAAAATTAGGAGGTTAATTCCTACTAGTCTATTCGGTTTTAGTCTTGTAGTTTAGGGAAACTTTAATCTTTTTTTTTTTTTTTTAAATACAGATTTAAAGGTCTTAAGTCTTTGGAACATTTTCAAAAGCACCTAATAAGTAAACAGGCCAGACAATACATGTCTAAACATTTCTTATGTGAGATGTAGAAATATTGCTGTTGTGTAATCATCATCATTAGAACAAGATCTCCTTATGTATGGACTCCAGTTTTTATGCCGACACCACTACCAATAACCCATCACCTCCATCCCACGTTATAAAATTTCCCACGGCACATATACAGTGACAGCAATAACTGACATTTATATGATACTTACAATATTTGGCAGGACATTTGAAAATATGTCACACAAACACATCAAGGTGCATATAAGGCCAGAAGGACAGGATTGGGCTGCTTATATTAAACATCCATGTGTCTGGTAAAGTCTAAAACTGGCTGCTTTTCAAATTGTCCAGAAGTTCTCTATATTTACCTTAATAGAGTGTTGCAGGGAAAAATTAATTCAAAGGCTTAATTATCACTAACATACTAAGATTTACATTTTTTATTAGGAAACAAAAATAAATTGCCATTGGGATTTGCAGGAATTTGGATCTGGGGGAGAAAGAAACAAGCATAATACCCATATATAAAAATATAAAGTTGAATTTTCTTGTAACTCCAGAACTGACTCCAGGATCTGTGTACAGACAATATGTATTGCTTCTTTCTATACTTTCCTTGGGGTCATAGTTTCAACCTAATCACACAGGACTGCAAAAACAAATGGAAGAGAGTTGAAATAAACATTTTCCTTTTCCCACCTTACACGAAAGGTTAAATGTTGATATTTCTTTTTGTATAGTGAAGAACTTAATGGGGGTAAAAAGAGCAGTCCAAAGAAAATAATATCCATGCCTAAAAACGCAGGGGGCTGATGTGATATTCAAGGAACTCACAGGAAGCCGCCATCTTGTTGGAGGACTTCCTGCGTTTCAGAGAAGGTGTGCTGGTCGACTAGAGGGGAAGATTTAGGCCATTTCAAAACTGTTCAAATATGAGTATTCACTCCGTATTTTTCACCCATAAATTCCATTCTCCCCCTTGGCTTGCTTTCCTTTGGTCTTCTTGGTCATGACCTCCTATGCCCTTTTAAATAAAGGCAAAGGACACAAATGATTGCTTTTTGTATTGGTTTGGAAACCTCTGGTTCTCTGATTTTTCCTTTGGCTCAAATACTCAAAGGGATGACATGAAGGTCTGAAAATAAGTTGGTTACTCTCTATTCCAAGGGAAGGACACAATTTTTGTTTTCTTTTTTAAAACAACACGCCCCTAACAACATTTGTATGGGACGCTGTGGATCCCAGGCAGGGCGTCTGGGGATGACTGAAAGCAAGAGCCCAAGAAGATGCTTCCAGCAAAGTTTGTTTCTGTTTTGTTTTGTTTTTGAAGGAAAAAAATCTGTTTCCACAGAAAATATCTTGGTATTTCAACTGGAATGGCAACCTCTGGTTTGGAATTCCTATAGTTTTAATTTAAGACCAAATGTGTTTAAGTGATACCTCTTTTTTTCTCCTCTCTTCCTTATCTTACTGGAAATTTTCACAATTTAAGATGCAGAAAAATAAACCAGCAAGGAAAGTATCTGTAATTCACTACAAATGAACTGCTGAATCTAAAATGCCAAGCCTGGAAGAAGCTGTCACTTGGGCTTTCTGAGGCCTGAGGGGACCCCATGGCTGCATAGGGACAAAGGAGCTGAGAAAAACCATTCTGATGATAACTTGAGTTACCATACACACAGAGGACCCTTAAAGTGGTAGTAGGAGAGAAAGAGGAGCCTCCGGCACCGCCAGGGAGAAGTTCTCTCCATGGAAAGAGCATGCCGGGGTGGCCTGTCGTGTAGAGCTGGGTGTGTCCCAGCCGCAGTCCCTCTACTGTCCAGGAAATACATGGTTCTCGTTGGACACTAGGTGGCAGAGGCAGGAAACAGGACTGGGGTTACCTTGATCAGGAGTGCTGACAGGGAGGGAAGATGCCTCAGCCAAGTTTAATAGGGTAAAACAGCTCTAATGAAGCTTCATTAAAAAAAAAAAAAGGTAACCTTTAGGATTATATTATTTCTGGAGTCTACTCCACCCGACTGTCTTGAATGACTCCAGAATTGTTTAAGCAACTTATTTTTTTTTCAACCTTCCTGTCCGATCTGGTTTTTCCATCAGTACTAATATACCATTTATGTGGGGTTTTTTTTTTTCAAGAAAAGAAGAAAGCATTATAAAGATAGCCAAATAAGATGCTATATATCATCTCTGCTAAGGTCCTGCTATGCAACCGAATTCCTGAGATTTGAGTGTGTTCCACGGATGTAAAAGACATAAGTAGTCAGTTCTGATGGTGAAAAGAGGTGAATGAGGGAACGGTCACCCTGAGGGGCTGTTGGTCTCAAATGTCCTATAAATAGGAATGTGAAATTAGTTTTTTTTCAGTCTACATTCCCTCTATTCAAGGAAAACACTCCCTCCTTAGTGGTGAGGTATTTGAGAGAGGGGTTAGAATTTGAGTTGTCACTTCCATGCTTATGATGTGGGAAATAAAAAGTATATCAAAGTGCAGACTTCCTAAAGTTCCTGTAAAACTCAGGAATGCAGGATGATACTTTGGGGGGCGCCTTTTCTCCGGCTTCTACCCGAGTCTCCCGGAATGGTCTCCCCCTGCTGTGTGCACACTGAAGGGCAGTTGAAAAGAAGGCTTTCCGAGGCCTCTATTGTAACAGCTGGTGGCTTTGGCATTTTCATATAAACATGCAAGCCGAAGAGGAATTTCTCCTTTCTAATTGGCCCCATTTCCCCTTCCTGGGACATTCCACAATGCCACCAACAATGAAGTGCTCAGAAAGGAGGAATCATTTCTGTTTATGTGAAAATATATCTGAACTCCATGAAGCAAGGGAAGAAATAACAAAAATCTTCAAAGACCACAAAGAGAAGTTATAATCAAATCTGGATGCCATTTTCGAGATCTGACAGAGCTCCACACACCAGCTCTGATTGCTGGGGGAGCGGGAGCCAACCGTCCTCTCCTCCAGCCCCGTCTAGTTCATTCCCCGTGCAAGCGCTTTGCGCCAGCCACGCCATAGCATTGTCTGCGCTGTGAGCAACATTCTTCGTGACCACGCGCTCTCAAACACGAGCAGCCCATTTCGCTCTCACGAGTGCTTCATACACACGAAGCCATTGGTCTAATGCGTATAAAAGCGATGATCAAAAATGCCTTCAGGAGGCAGCATAACATCGCGATAAAAGGACAGGGATTTTTTGGAGTAACTCAGAATTGAAGGCAAATTCCGGGTCTGTAATTTTTGGTTGTGTGACTTTGGTCAGGTTATTTAATTTCTCCGAGGCTCAGTTTGCTCATCTGTCAAATGGGGATACTAATGACTCCCTCAGAGTGTCGATATGATGGAGACTATCTGTGGAAAGCACCTCATGCATAAGCACACTCACTGTAGGCAAGTTTTATCAGGTGTTCCCTAAAGGAACTATTCTTATTATGCTTTGCATTACAAGCTGTATCTCCCCACACAGTATAACACAATACAGAAATTTTCTAGGATTCTTACCACCAAGAATATTACTATCTAATTCTGCTTAAGGGAAAACATGTCTAGAGGCCAGGAGAGACCTGGCTCATAAGACCCGGCTGCCAATTAAATATTTTTCTCTATTCTTCAATTTCTGCTCCTAAGAAACATAAACATGTATGCATTCGTTTTAAAGAAAGAAACTTTGTTGGCACCAGGATATTATAGAAAAAGAAAAGTATCATCCTGAACCTCTTTCCAGAAAACTCCACCGACTTCCCGTGTGATGGCAGTCAAATCACCCTTACTGGTAAATACTGTTTCCCTAACAGACTTCAATTCAAGCTTCCCTTTTGTGCTTAAAGCCTGTTTCTTCTCATTTGCCACATTAGGCAATTAATTGGGTATTTATAGGCAGCTATCGTATACCCCACTGTCAGCTACTCACTCATACATCTTCAGTTCTCCACATCTTGCCACTTCAGTTCTACCCCTTAATCACCTCATCATCTTTGTCACATTTAAAAATTTTCCTTCCACTCAATCAACTCCATTTTCCAAGCTAGCGTACGAACAATTGTGCAGAATTCTCCTAATGCAGCTTAACCGAGGAGCAGTGAAGAGAAAGTGTTTCTCCTTAAGTGATTTCTTTCGATTCCAGGATAGTTTCTGCTCCTAGTGCAAGAGCATCACCGTGTGAGCTCTTCCTGATCTGCACTTCAGCTTTGCCCTCTATCCATGCCCAGTGCCTTTCATTGCCGAATGTGGCTCTCGCTGGTGGGGGCTGAGCCAGCTTGGAGGGAAGGTGCTCCCCCCCCCACACACACACACTACAGCCTCCTGGCCACCCTCACATCCCCATGGCTCTGCTCCTGGCTGACCCTCTCCTGCCCAGTGTTTCTGGATGTTCAACCCTCACAAAAGGAAGAAAAAAAAAAAAACCTTCTAATATTCCTCAGGACCCTTGGTCCCTTGAGCTAAGAAATAAGAGAATATTCTAGCCCTCTGAGGATGGTCAGTTTTCTTATCTGGCTTCCCCTCCCTTTGTTAGTGTAAACTAGCCAATTTCTCCAGTAAAGGACCATTACAACCTGTCCCATGCGGCTCCAAGGGACACATGTTTCTAGTGGGGTGACCCACAGAATACTTTTCCATGGGATCTCAGTAGGGGCTTTGGGGGAAAAAAAGGGTTCCCCTGTCCAATAGCGTAAGGAAACATGGCATTCAGTATCTCCCTCTTAGAGATTCCAAACATATCTTAGAATGTTAACAGCTCTGAGAAACGTCAAGGTAAAGGACATTCACTGGCCTTTGCTTAACATAGGTTTTCCAAAGTTGTTTGACAAGAGCCGTTTCTCGGTGGGACGATTATTAGGACTTCAAGAAACCGTGGGTCCGCAGAGTCTATTTTGGAAATGCTGCATGGCGTCTCTAATTTCCCCTCAGCACACTGTTACTTTCTCATCTGTGACCCCTGAATTATTATTTTCACCTGCATGTTCTGTCAGGGAACAATGCTGTTTGGGGAGGATGCTTTCACGATGCATGGTCTCCACTGACTCTATGCACAACATGCTTATCCGAGAGCTCCTAGCTGGAAGACGAATAAAGAGGCTGTTTTTGGCTTAACGCACACATCTGGCAGCGACAGACCCGGGCCTCCCTGTCCCCACTGCGTGTCATTTGACTGGTCACTGTCAAATGCCCCCTTAGACTGAGTTCCTTGTCAGCCTGCACTTGGCCCAGAGTAGACACTAGATAAACGTTCGTTAAGCAGAAGAATGATTTGTGTTACTGCATATCCTGGAGAAATAGCCATGATTATTTCCATCATTAATGTTTGACAGATAATAATGTGGCTAGTTTGAGGTCCCCCCCAGAGTCACTTCTACTGCAGATACTGCTCAGAGTTTATTAATGATCTACAATGTGCTTCCACTCACGCCTGTGTGCTGAGCCTTGGCCCATGTCAATATTTAATGATTTTGAGTTGCAGGGTTTGATTTTTGTATTACAGATAAGACAGTTCAGTGAGACAGATGAGGAAGACTGTCTGTTATCTCCAGCTGTGACCTGCAGAGCCAGGTTTTGAACTCAGGTCTCACTGGCTGAACCTACGCGCACTCCACTCTCCACGTCCTGTACGCACCCACACTGCACAGATACACCACATGGACACAGGAAAACAGCTCAGAAGTTAGCTACTTTGTTTTAGTAATCACGTTTTTGTCGTGACAAAGTATTGGTAACATAAATGTTACTGAACAGTTCTGTGGCATTAAGGATGTTCACACTGTGGTCCGGCCATTACCACCATCCATTTCCAGAACTTTTCATCATCCGCAACGGAGACCTTGAACCGATTAAACACGAACTCCCCAACCCTCCGTCCCCTGGTTCCTGGCAACCACCCTTCCACTTTCTGTCTCTACGAACTTAACTACTCTAGGTACTTCATGTCAGAGGTATCTGACAGCATCTGTCAATAGTTAATGTTTAAATTCTTGCTCTGGATATAGTATCAACCACTCACTGGAACAACAACAACAAAAAATCATCCTAACTTTCTCATACCAACACCACATTATTTGCAGTTTAATTAGTGTTACTCAAAGGGAATCGGGCTCTAACTTTAAAACAAAATCGGTCCCCCATGAGCAAGAGGAAATTTGCCCATACAGGGCTATGGTCAGATCCCGGGAAAGATGGCAAATCTGGGTAAGTCTGGGTGGCAGCTTAACATCTTGGGTCTTTTGATGATTGAAATCTGCATTTACATCCCAAACATTTCTCTTTTTTCCCCTTTCAAACTGCTTTTCTGTTAATGTGTGAAAACAGTACAACTCGAGGGAAATGTAATCCACATGTTTTAGTGCATTTACACTCACATGCTCTTGAGAATATCAAAATGGCCTAACAATATATTTTCCAATGGCTTTTTAGTCTTTCATAGAAACATAATTATATACTGGGTAAAAAAAAAAAAAAAATCCCCAAACTTAATCCCCAAAGGAAAGAGACTCAATCAAAGTTCAAATTCTTGAAGTTTAAGCATTTTTTAAATAAATTGCTGAGCTGCTCTTTAAATGAAACATTAAAGATGCATTAAGTGGCCTTCAGATTAGGGACTAAAGTTCTAAGGCAAAAAACTCCATGGTTGGCTCAACTCGAGGAGACGGTAGTAACCAGGGAAAAGAGGACAGAGTTCAGGGATACCCAGACGTGGGTTCCCATTGGCCCCCTGACACTCAGCGAGTGTCAATTTTCCCATCTATAAAAATGGACATAATAAAGAATGGCTTACTGAATGGTCTTGAGATTAAACAAACTGTCTACAAAGTGCTCATATACCCACCATATAGACAGAAGGACTCGACAGACGTTCACTTGTACTCTCTCATTTCAAATTTGAATGTTCCACAGCAAGGAGGCCATTAAAATCTATTCACAACATATATTTGCATGTAGTACGGTGAACTGCATTTTTCCTTTAAATCGAAAGGATGCAAAGATCAATCCCATTGGGAGAGAAGACAAGGCACTAAAAGGCGAAGCGCGTTACTCGAGGCCACATGCAGACTTGAAGGGCCAGCCACAAAGAGTAGGTAGGTTGGGTCTTTGAGGAGTTTATGGGGGCTTCTGAGGACATTCTTTACATCTATATGCCATAGTGCTTCCCTGGTTTGTCAGTACTTTACCATACATGCTCCCCAAATCCTTAAAATATCTTAACTTTTCATTGCATTTTTAAGTTAATTAAAATTCGGCTTTTGCTTCATTGTTTGAAAGCACGTGGCTTCTTGTAATAAATTGGAGAACAGGGTTCACAGGAACACTTTGCACAGACACAGGGTTCTGAGTGGGTTAGACAAATGGGCCAGCCACTCCAACAGTCACGTGGCCGCGGTGCCTCACCTGATGTTCTGATGGAGGACAAGCTGGGGAAGCATTCCAAGGTCCCTCATTCCTTCCCCCTCGACGCAGGGTCCTCATCTTACTCAGAGGATGAACCAGAGACACACTGACTGCTAATGCCATGGCAGACAGAGATACGACCACAGGGAAATACGGTTCCATAGAAGCTGACACATACTGACACACACGAGACAGCATTTGCGCTTGCCGAGAAAGAGATAAGCAATGAACCCACAGACCCAGCTCAAAGCCAAATAAATCCTTACAGCTTGGAGGTAATGGGATAAATGGGATATTGCAACATGACCTATCAGTTGCGTCAAGATAGCTGGTGGTTCTTATTTAGCCCTTTACTACCACTTCTTCACCTCCAACACTTCCCATTAATATCAACACAGCACTGTGCGCCTGGTCAAAATTAAACTATAATCCTTTTAACAAAAACATGGCTTACTCCACTGATATTTTCTCTGGCTAAGTCTTTTTTTTTTATTTAAGAGTCAAAAAAAATTATTTATTTATTTGTCAGAGAGAGAGAGAGAGCACAAGCATGGGGAGCGGCAGGCAGAGGGAGAAGCAGGCTCCCTGCTGAGCAAGGAGCCCAATGCAGGACTTGATCCCAGGACCCTGGGATCATGACCTGAGCCGAAGGCAGACACAACCAACTGAGCCACCCAGGTGTCCCTCTGGCTAACTCTTCTTAGCAGGAATATATCTTGACATCTTAAGGAAGTTTATTTATTTATTTATTTATTTATTTATTTATTTATTTATTTATTTATTTATTTATTTATTTATTTATTTATTTATTTATTTATTTATTTGCGAGAGAGAGTCCGGGGGGGGGGAGGGAGAGAGAGAGAATCTTAAGCAGGCTTCATGCCCAGTGTGGAGCCCCATGCAGGGCTCAGTCTTCCGACCCTGAGGCCCTGAGATCATGACCTGAGCCGAAAGCAAGAGTCAGACACTTAACCAACTAAACCACCCAGGCACTCTAAGGAAACATATTTAAAGAAAACAATTTCCTGTGGGATCCAGCCCACCTGCCATCTCTTCATGGACCGAAGAGTTTCTATCTGCTAATGTTAGAGGAGAGCAAAGCCATTCCTCTTCCAGAGAAGACTAGCTCTCCAACCATGAATAAACCCAGAAATGAGGGCAAGCAACTCACTCTTGGCTGAAGCCCACTCGGAGGCAAAATAATGTCACCTCTTGATTATCCAAGGTAACTCCATATCATGGAAGTCCAAACCAAAAGATCATTTTAACCCTTTTGTGCTTAGCTATTAAGGTGACATCTGATTTTACTTCTCCAGCCAGTTTGCATGCCTAATTACGTTTAACTAATTTATTCTCTAAAGACCTATCATAAAGTCAGTATTTAAATTTGACCCAGAAAAAGACTTTTGTGGGTGCCCTGTGAAAGTTGGCTGCAGCTGAGACAGCAAGGACTCAAACACTGATCCCAGAAAGTGTCTTATCCACCTTTTAGGATAAAATAAGAAAAAATGCTTTACCATCAGTGAGACTTCCACTCTTCCTGTGGCTTTTCGTTTTGGTTTTTATTTTGTTTGTTCTGATTTCTAGATTTGGTTCAACATTCAGTGGTCTTCTCAGATGATTTCAAACACCTCTCACCTCAAGGATCATTCCGCACAGTGATATATCAGAGAAAGCACCTCAAGCAACGTGTAAATCCGATGAGATATTCACCCAGAAAAATTCTTCGGCCACATCTCACTTTCTAATAGTGAAAACAACGCCACATCCCAGGACTTTATTGATAACTTAGGACTGCCTTGCAACCAGAGTTTCTCGTCCATTAGACAGCTTCACTTATCTTAGTGTCGAGACTGATGAGGACACGCTGAGGAGGAGCAAGTGAGATCTTGGCCACTTTCCCAGGCCCAACTAACAGGAACATGAATTCCCTGAGCATGAAAGCCCAGCTCTCACGAAATATTTCTTCCTCATGGCACAGATAAGCATAGTTGATGGAGATCCCTAAGTCATATCAGCGACAGTAACTTGGCTCTCAGGGCTTCTCCAGTTCCTGATGGAAAGACATTCCTGGAGATGCGATTCACTCCTCCCCTGCTTCCTCCCTGCTCTCCTAGGAAGGGAAGTCACTGTGCTATTCATTTCTCACTAAAGGATAACAATGTCTACGACCCTGCCTCATTGTAACGGGACTGCCAGAGAAGGCTGCAGGCACTCAATGTCAAATCATCTGGGAATACACTGATTTATTTAACTCTCAGTACATTGCTATGGGTTCAGGGTTTAATAAAGTTAAACATAATGGAGAACTTTGGGAAGTACCATGGCTAGTCTATTTGAAAATTCATTTCCCTGCCAGCTTTCTCTCATTCTGTTGACAGACTGTAGAACCTTGCTTTCATCTCTTTCCTCTCTTTACAGCTTAACCTGGTCCCTGAAGGAGTATGCTCTTTCTAGAAGATAGATTGAGTACTACGCACAATGTGAAAACTTTACACACTCTTCCTGTTGTCATCTGAAAGATTTTTCTACCTGGAAGGAACAACTTATCTCACCTTTCACTCTCAGATTGGCTTTACATAGAATTCCTTAGGAGGACCAACATTTTTAAACTTTATCGAGGGATATAAGCTGAAACTTTGGTTCCTCTTAATTTTTCTTTCTCCCTGGTGAGATCTGTGACAGCTTTCCCCATTGCTGTTTATGGTTATAGAAATTTAACTACACTTTGAGGATATGTGATTTCAGAGACACTAGTTTCTATCTGAAGGAGAAAAGACCTCAAAGCATCAGGGCAGCAAGAAGGCTTAGCAGAGGGATACTGGGAACCACACGAGAGGCTAGAAGGTCACTCCATGTAATGTATGTACTTCAAACTGGAAACAAACTGAAGAAGTAAAATAAATCTCTTTCAGATAACTTCCACAGGTAACCGGTCTGTTCATAAAAAATGCATGCTGCTTAAAATGGTCACAAATCATGTTTTTAATTCTTTTTCCTCTAACAGTTTTTTATTCTAATCATCATCCAGAAAATGTCAATGAAGTACTTAGCTGGGTGCTGGTTTGACCTAAAGGGATAGTATCTTTGTCTTCCAGAAGCTTACGAAAGAAAGATGTTCATCATTTATAAAAAGTCTTGCAAAACATTCAGAAATAAAAAAAAAATATTTCCAGGTAATCCAATAAAGAAGTACATTCAAGTTTTGAAAACTTCACCATCAAATCCAGACCTCCACCATCCAGTAAGCTGGTTTGTGCTACATTACGCACGGCAGCGACTCCTCCCAGCACCCAACACCGACTAGCTAAACATGGTGTGCAGATTCTAAATACGAATATTAAAATATTATGGGGAAAAGACTGAACGAAAATTTTATTGGAAAAAACTTAGAGCTGCTTGCTGAAAAACACAGATCAGGGTCCCAGCAGGCAAGGGTTACTCCATTTCAACTCATTTCACATGCACAGAGGACGGCTTCCCTTTCACAGCCCTGACACACTCACCGCGAAAATACTTCCCAGGAGTGCTGCCGGAATGGGCAACAGCCATGCACATTCACAGGGAAGTCGCTGGAAAAAGGTTATGGTGAGAAACTTAAGAGTTACACATCAAACTCTATTTCAGTGACATCCTTTGAAGTCTGGAACTCAAAACCAAGGCGGTTTGGCACCTACAGGGTACATGGAAGGACAGCGTGTTCCTCTCTGGCTAATAGGCCAATGGGCAGCAGAATTAAAAGAAGAAGATGCGAATGGCGAATGGCTCAGTGGAAACTGGCAGTCCTTTGCAATATAATAACTAATGGAAGATCTTTCCACTAAAATCACAAATAAGGCGATGTTTCTATAGTGGCCAATCTCTGGTTGACGAAAGGTTGTGGTAGGAACGGTAATGTACCTTTTAACTTAGTAACGAATGAACACAAATTGCTGTCACTTTCACAGTTTAGACATCAGGACACTAGGAGCTTTACACAGAATCTTAGAAATTACACCTAAAAGCCATCCGTGAGAACATCTGCCAAACCAGGTCGAGGCTCCTACCCGAGCTCCTCTTCCAAGCACCTTCTGCTCTAGGGAGTAGGGACCTCAGAGAGCTCAGCATACACCCCCTTTACATGTTGATTTGGCTTTGGTTTGGTCATTTGCTCCGTGTTAGGTCTTACTCTTCTGGCCTCCACCTGCCTCTCCAGGGTGACTGACGGTAAGCCTGGCCCTCGCGCTTTCTCCCTGTGAGCCCTTCCTCAGCTCCTCCGGCGTGCCAACACAGCCTCCTCGCTGCCCCCGCAGCTCACACCACATTGGCCCAACTGACAGCTGGCCGTTGCTGGAGTGTCTGTTTACACGACACTTCTCAGGGAAGCCTTTCCTGAGGCCACACCTTGGGTGAGGCCTCCCTGGTCTGTGTTCTCCCAGCACCCTGCTGTAGCCTCTGGTTCTCCATGGAAACGCTCATACCCTTTCCCATATTTACAGTTCACCCTGCCCTCCCTGGTGAAGAGTAGCCCCGTGAGCGACTGGGCCCGAGTGGGCACAGCTCCATCGCCAGAGCTCCATCTAGCATACGGAAGACAGCAGCTGAGGCTATGTGCTTGAGGTCTTACTACTCAACTCCGTACTTCAAGTTACATTAGTTAATTATGAGCAAATTAGTACATTGTGCCCACTGTGCTGATACTTCTGTCACTAAATTCATGGTGGCCTGCTGCCCTCCTGGGGACTCTTTGGAACACCAGAATATTTAAGCCTGGCAAAAGAGATATGATACGTTTTCTCATTTACACCCCCACTACTCATAACTACTTTTTCTTAGTCTCTTTCCACCTTTAGGCTTTAAGGTTGAAATGAGAGACTAGTTTAATGAACAATGTATGAAATAAAGAACAATAGTATTACCCTAACAACAACTCATAGAAAGAATTCATGAGCATTAACTAGTTTGCATGCTTTATCAAGGACGTGCATAAACACAAATGAAATTTCTTCCTTAATTACTTCCTATAGATGGGAGGTGGTTGGAAATAATAGGAAAAGGGAAGGTGTTATAATAGATATAAATTAATAAAGCAAACAGTTTAGGTCATACTACTCACTTTAATATCAGTAATGATCATAAATATTGGAACAATATATTAAGTACTTATAATAATTATTTAAGTGGCCAAAAGGAATTTTGAAGAGGTTAATAATTTCCCATCCCTGTTCAATGTATATTAAACATTGATTGAACAGTAGTTTTAAGGTATGAATCAATTAGCAGTCTCCTATGTGGGAGCTCTAAACTGAGAATCTGAGGGAATGGTGTGGATTTTACACATCTCTGAAAACAGTGCAATAAATATTGTATAAGAATTATTGCTGTTCTTCAAGAGACAAGCTTCTAGAAATGACTAAGATAGAAAAGGCTTCAGGCAAATCAGTGCAATGTATGGAAAAGTCAGTAAAGGTCACAAGAAGTTCATTAATAATGAAGGAAATATAAATAAGTAGTTTTAAGCAACATTAACAAGGATTTTTACTGTAAATGTAAAGATGTAGATATATATATGTGTGTGTGTGTGTGTATATACACATATATATAGAACTGCATTTAATGAATTCAAAAATATGTCTCCACTAGCTAACTGGAACACAATGTAGCAAAGTATCACTTTTAACTCCATTCTGGGTTTCCCGTTTTAGCAGATTCACCTCATTGAGGCATTGTGGGAGAATCAGTCATTTCTACAACATTCATAAGGTCTCCAATGGGGACATCCCTTACAAAGAAAGGCAGAACCATCATAGGTAAATACAGTCAGTGAGAGGGGAAATCCATAGGAAAAAAATTAATTATTTACTGATAAATCCCCTCGGCATTTAATATGTGAGTGACCTCTCAACAGGACACAGGGAACTAGGAGACACAATAGCAATTTATTGATGTCCATAAGCAGAATTCTCTCTCCCCTTTCCTGGAGAGCCCACTGTGCCAGCAGCTCTCGAGAGACACTCAGATGCTAAATCCAAAAATAACCTAAACATATCCATGTCACCTGAAATCTGAGACTTCCTTTATTGACAATTCTATAAAAGGAATATAAGGTAAGTCAATAAAGTAGATACACAAAAAGCCTAAGCTCAATAGAAATTAAATAAACAAAAACAGAATTTCCCAAAGGGAAATAAAGACAAAAATAACAGATAACAAAGAGACAGCTGTAGATCTGAGAATTTTACTGTGGTAAACTGAATTTACGGCCGCAGGTATTTGACCCTCCTGTGTCCACGCTTTCACCATATAGTTTTGCTATTTCTTTTAAAAAGAGAGAAAGATTTCTCCACTCCTTGGGACACAGCCTAAAACTTGCTTTGGCCAGTGGAATGTGGACAGAAGGGTCTGTTAGTTATGCGTGGTGGTTTCTGTTTGCCTTCTTGCTCTTTTGCCATTGCCACAAGAAGAATGTGAGTGACACATGGGGCAGAGCTGGGTCCATCTCACAGGCCCGGCCAGACCTGCACCTCGAAGCAAAGCCATCCAGGCAAGCCCGGCCTTGGTTGACTATTGTCTACCTGCTGTACATGCATGGAATGAATAAACGCCTCTGTTTGAATGGCACTGAGATTCTGCGGTTGTTACACGGCATTATTCTGACAATAGCTAAGTGATCGCTTATACATTAAAATGAGAAAAAGAGTCTGCTTTTCCCTTAGGAAACTGAAAAAATGTTTCTCTCTTCCCGAGACTGATTGTTCACTCATTTACCAGGAAAGTCGGCAAATTCACGTCAGATTGATCTAGAGAGTGTTACATCCAATGAGTTCCTTCTAGGTTGGCCGCTGACTCACTTTTCTCCTTACTATACCAACAATTGTATTAAGTTCCAAATGTTTACCCTTTCCTCTCATGTGTGGGGAATATTAATGACTGTGACCTCATCTGTAAACTTGTAGACTTAAATCACACCAGTGGTTCTTGAATGTTCTTTGGGTCCCATGGTTCCAAGCAGGTGTTTGGAGGAGACAGCAGGACAGAAGCAGAGGTGGAACTCTGAACAGCTGGAGTGCTAACCTGTCCACCAGCAAAACTCTGCTTTAATCTGTCTTAGGTATTGAGAATATTGAGATTTCACTTGGAAAGTCAGTTCCCCTGCTTAAAAAGCAAAATTAAAAACCACTAGATAAAATGTTTTTTAATACCTCCTCACACTGAAAACACTGTGTGCTTAAATGTTTTGTTTTGGCCACTACCATCCCTTCATCACTATTGCCATGAACCCTAACTTAAGATATAATCACCTCAACTCCCGTTACAACTTCCTTATGTGAATCCCTGCGTTAAGTTATAAATTATGCCATTTCACTCCCCTGCATCAAATTCGAGTAAAACCACATCTGGTGGGGTCTCCAGGCCCTGCCTCTCTGCAGTCTGATCTCCTGCCCTTTACCTTACCTGCCATATTGGCTTAAAACACACCCAGCTCTTCTCTGCCTCAGAGTCTTCTCACATGCTGGTCCCTCTGCTTGGAACACTCTTCCCCTCCTCTTCACATGTCAACTTCTTATTATCCTCCAGTTTTCCATTGATAAGTCACCAGGCTTTCTCTGATCACTCAAACTAATATAGGTCCCATCTGCCTCCATTATTCTCCGTGACAACACATCAGTTGTGTCTTCTTTGCACTCACCATGACTTACATTTATAGGGGTATTCGCTAGCTACTTTCATTATTTGACTTTTCATTGAGTATGAGCTCCATCATTTTTGCATTCCCAGGACCCAAAGCATTGCACATGGTATATCCTCAGTCATATGAATGAATAAGTGACTTTCTTAGCTTTTATCAATAGGCCTTTTTTTCACTACCACTTGCCTATGCTGTACAACATTTCCCTGTTAATACATGGTCCCAGTCTCTGACATGCTCACACCTCCTCTCTCTCTTAGTTACCCCTCCTTAATTCATAGTACGGTGTTCCTTATACCCCTACACTTCAGAATTTTCTCTTTCAACTTGCTTTATTCATCATACTTCCCTCTTCTTATTCTTTTCGCAGCAAGGGCCACGATCTGATCTGTTCTGGGACATTGCTATGAAGCTGATCCTGAATCTTAAAATTAGATTATACCTAGAATGAACTTAACAATAGCAATTACTCAATTAATGTGATCCAGTACCTAGAGAAGTAAATGCTCTATGCTGTTTGTCTGAGGTGAGTGAGGGCTTTTGGGAATGCCCAAATTTCAAGCATGGTAACCAGCATATAGTTTCAAGTAAACAATGACCAAAATCCTAAGTAATTTCATCACCCTTTGTCAGAAGAAGAGACAGAGATAAGTGTCTGGTTTGTGTATAATCTAGGAAATAGGGACCCGATGAGCAAGAATGTGGCGTGTTTTCCCATTAGTGCCCCGGGGAAAGAGACAACAGATCTGAGGAAAGGTAACATTATGATCACTAGAGAAATGAAGTCTGTGGGGGGTGGTAGGTTGGTCATGAGCTCTCACGACACTTTGGATGCTGTCAGAGTAGGCACGAGGCTTCTGGCTTCCGGAAAGAGAACTCTCCCAGAAGTGAAAGTTGGCATTTTGGCTTAGACCAAAATGTCTTAGTGAGTTTGTTTGGTATGAGTCAAGTTAGAAAAATTCAATGTATTCTGAGTGAAGTGAAAACATTTAGTTTCCTTGTCTACAAAGCTGAGACCCGGGCTGTCAACCGTAGTATAAAAGGAAAATGTCCCGGCCTGAGTAGTCAGTAGCGGTCCACAGACACCACCGCCATGGTGCCTGGCTTCTGTTCTCATTCGTGTATGGGTTGCGTATCATTTCATAACAGACGCCATATCTACGGTTATCTCTCTTTGGCAATTATGTATGTCTGCGAGCACATGATTACACGAAGTGGAGTCAGATAATAGGAGCATTTTGGGTCACCAAGGCAATCGGACGTTCGTTCAAGCCAAAATACAATTCTACATGTAGCCTCAGCATATGTGCTCGTGGGTGTGATCCTAGGGTTTCTCTTTCATCCAAATGAAGAAGTAGGATAACGTCTCTACAAACTGTTTGGGGGACTCACCGACTACCTGCAGTGATCTGCACAGGGAACAACTCATGAAGGAAGGGAGTAAGGAAAATGACAAAAATTTCAAACCTGGCACTGATATCTTCCCCACAGTCGGATGCTTCATCTCCATAATGAGGCCATTGTGTAACACCTTTAAATGTAAAACCAGACAGGAAAATAAGTTACAAAATAGAACTATTTAATCTCAAGGAGTTCAAAAAGCCACCTATTCAACCACTGAGAAAAAGATACTGCAAAACACAGAGATGTTTGGAATTTTAATTTGGAAGTAAATATTTTAAAGAAAAATATTTCCATCTTCTATTAAACCAAGTGAAGCCAAAAAGAATTAGAAGGTTCCAGGAATAGCAAACTACATTTTTTTATAAAGTCTTCCCACTCTTAAAAATGTTATTTGCTCTTAAATATAAGGTACGACTCCCCCCCCCCTTTCATCTATGTTTGATCCTCTAAATTCTAAAGCTTGGCCTCTTCCTGCATTACCTCATTGCAGGACATGGCCAAAGTCAACTGCAGAAGGACAGAATGGGAGAAGAACCAGGATCTGGAACACAGCAGCCCACGGGTACATGTGTTCCCGGCAATTTATTCAGTGGAAGGTGTGGGGAGTCAGTCCAGTTTGAAAGGTGAATCAGAGTAACTAGAAGGCCCGGGGACTGCTGGAAGTGGACAGATTCAGGGCTGCTGTGACCAGCAATAAGCAGAGCCTGGAGCCCAGAGTGGACTCAGGTCAGAGGCTTGAGCAGGAAATTGAAACCAGACATGTTTTCTGTGGTAACAAGACCATAATTATCAGACTAGATCTCAGAATGAGGAGTCGGTGGGGAGCTGGCAAGGAGAAAACTGAAGAAAGAAACAACAACAACAGAGACCCCATCCGAGAGGGCTGCTTAGGTTCCCATGCACTGGGACCAAGGTATTTGGTGTCCCATCAAGAGCACAAAGTAGACTTGACCTCAGGGTTGACTGAAGACCAGTTACTAGGACAAGGACATTCTATCAGGACCTGAGTAACAGAAATGTGACTTGATGTTGAATTGTTTCACTACTGGAACAGAGATACCTAAATCCGTTCATTTTTCATTTTTCCCATGGGGTTGGTAGGAACACACAATCTGCCAAGGATTAAGAGTCCTCCAACTATAGGTAGAAGATGAGACGAGGGCATGGAACTAGATTCTAGAACCTAAAATTTGAATTATGGAAGGCAAAACATTTGGTCAAAGACAAATGAAAATGCTACAAAGTTGTTTTCCTTTGTTTTTTAACAACTGGAGGCTACCTGGGTATACTGCCTCAAAGAAGTCAAAATTCAATTTACTATTACTATTATTAAATGTTCAGTGAGACATATATGGGCAACATATATATGACTTTACTTCACCTGTACTGCCTACCAAATGGAGAGCTTCCCTCTTCCTGTTCTGCACAGGGACCCAGAGGGCAGAAGTGTTTCAGTGGCACACTAAACTTATGGACCAGGATTCCATGCTGATGTCCCAAAGAGCAGCAGCTGTAATGATTCTACAGCATTTTGAGCTTCGGGTAAAAACCAGATTTGCATATCCATACCCTTACCCTAGTCTTTTCACACAGAGTTAAAAGAGCATGGAATATATAAACTAATAAAAATATATTCTCACTTGGAAAACCCAGGGAAAGAGGTCAAATTTCTTGGGCTCTATCCATTTCCAGTGAGCTTTCTGGTCACGTTATGGAATAAGCCAATAAGACCACCTCCCAGGTGACATTTTAAGGTTAGAAATATAACCCTGCTTCGTCTCAATATTCCGGGGCACCACTGTTTTCTTTGGGAACGGTCACCACCTTTGGGGTGACGCTCTTTAAACAACCATGTCAACCCCCCTCAGCGAGGGTGATGCCACACCATATGGAGATCCTTTCTAGGGATGCCTTGCCTCTCTTTTGGAATCACCAGCTTTGCACCCAAGAGCTGGCCAGAGAAAATTCTTGCCAGTGTTAGAACTGAGCTATAATTTAACTCTGGTGTGGCTCGTTCTCAGCACCCGCCCAGCACAGCCTCCTCCTATGTGGGGGTGGGGGCTAAATGCCAAGGCGAGGTGCTAAATCTCAGTTCTACTGAGGACAGGAACAAAAATACCAAGCTAAATTTCACTCGAAACAATTATCTGCACACTGAATCATTCTTCTCTTCTCGTATCTGTTGCCCTCCTGACTACCTCTTTGTAATAACACTGCAGTGCTACTCACAAAAGACAAAAGTGAGTGTTCTTAGCTAAATATAACTTAACTGATACTGTTGAAATTAATTAACGCTGAATTTTAATCGTGGAGGAAACGTTAAGTGTCAAACGTGAAAGGGTAGTTGGTAAAGGTCAAGGGACATATGTCAAAGTTTTGTGAAGCAAAAGCTCGCAGCTGATTGAAGTTTTTCAGGGAAGCAGCTTACAGAACGTACTTCCTTCGGCCCTACCCTCATTACTGTCTGTATATGATCTTCCCAATATGAAACTTTTTAATCTAGCCTCCCCACTTCCCTTGCATCGAAAATCATTCAGTTTCAAGCAGAAATATAAATTGTTCTCATGCTTGGCACAGGAAGTTCACTGCAGTTTTTCATTTGCTATAGCATTTGTACAATCACGAAATAAATGGGCTGGCCTGCGCCCCCATCTTCAGAAAGCCCGGACTTATTCCCCTGCTTGGTCACCACCCACCTTTTTACGTAAAATCTGAAGTCAATACAATTCCATAGGCTTTCTTCGTGAATCAGGTCAGATTATCTTGGGGAACAATTGCAGCCGTAGCTCTGCTGTCCCTGGAAACCCTGCCTAATGACTCGGAATCTTGGAAAACTCTCCAGCCTTGTTTGTGGGCCGAGTCCTGCTCTGCTTAGTAACATATTCGAGAATCTCAGAACCCAGGCAGTCTGTCTGAATTTTAGCATAAATCTCTCCTGCTGCACTTCAAGCGTATTGTCTCACCCGAACTTCATTGGAAACGGAGGACCTGGCGCTCACCAACATTTGTATAGCATTTTCTGGGGAATAGTTACTAAATGTTCCCCGTTCCTTTTCTCACCCGGGCTCAACACCCCAAGCTCTGTTACCTTAACCTAGAAATTCAGATTGAAAGTGTTTCACTCTCTGACCCCTAACAATGGAACGGGGCCCTCAGCTCTAGGGACCTCCCATACCATTTTCTCTTAAGGCAATGTCATGCCTGGAACCCCTCAGTCTGGCCGTTCGAGGCGTTTGGGGTACACATTTAGTTATTTTTAAATGAGGCAAGGAACCTTCCCTAGAACTTTGTAGTGGATTTTGTCCTTCTTTTCCTCATCTTATTCTCCTTAGATCTCTTATGCTGGGGTAGCTCTTCTAAATTTCATTTCTTCTCCTTATAATTTCAAAAGCCTATTCCTGACAAGAATAGAACTGTAGAGAGTGCACCAACCTCTTTAGCAAGTATCAGGCCGATTTAAAATAAGGTCTTTCTTTCTTCTTCAAGAGTTTCACAGATTGACAGCCTAATGACAGAGTCAAATGGTAATGTATTAATGATGGGGGGGGTGGGGAGAAGAGAAAAATGTATACCTTAAAGTGATGTGGGAAATAAAAGTTTAAGTGAAAGTAGGAAAGTCTTTTGATAAAGTCCTATGGCAGGAATGGCAGACCAAGTGTGTAATACAGCACTAACAAGAAAAGAAAGGTAAAAAATAAAAAATCGATACCCACTCTATAGGTGGTACAAATCTCTAAGGAAAGCAAGAGCTCTGGATCAAGAGTAGAAGTAGCAAAGCATATACAAAGGAAAAGAGACAGGCTGCCAGCATTAAGTGACATAAACAAATGGTATGTGTACAGTCCGTATTAAAAATCAATATAATACCACCAATGACATTAACCATGTTGCACAACAGAGAACTGACCTATCCATAACTATGAATAGAGACACGACCTATTTATTCCACAGTCAGACATCATAGAGCACCTATATACTAGACGATAGGAAGGGGCTGGCAGTAAAAAGATGAATGAACTTGCATTCAAAGTGCCTGTAATTAGAAGGGAGGGTTGGGAATAAGAGACCTGAGCCAATTTTTACAGCAGTTTAAGCTCCACATGAAGGAGCAAAATCCAGTAAGTAACAAGTAAGGAACTTTGTCAACCTTGTAGGTCAAGGAGTTCAGTAAAAGGCATAGCACAAAGATAGTATCGAAATAAAACATTAGGTTAGCAATTGCAAGGATAAATATAATACCAGCAGTTATTGCCCAACAAAACTCCTTAAGGGTTAGGCATTGTGTTAGAAGGGAAAGAGTTGTCTCCATCCAGTCCTCTCATTAACTACATAGGAATTACCGCATCTGCATTTCTACTGATAAGGTGATGGAAGCCTAAAGAGGTTGAGAACTTGCCCAAGGTTCACAGTTAATAAATGGTTGACTTCAGATTATAATTAAGGTGTGTCTGACCCTAACCTCTTAGCCAGTTGGGGACTCAGTAAAAGAAAAAAAAAAGTCAAGCATAATTTGATTTACCATTAAAATAACTAGCTGATGTGGTCAATTCTGTAAAACAAATTAGTCAATTCACTGGGGAAAGAAAATCAGCCAAACGGATTGCTTGGCATCATGTAGCCCAATTAGTTAATAAACTGAACTGCTCCCTTGTAGGGAGCCAAGGCTACCACAGATACAAAGGCTGTGAAAAGAGGAGGGATTTTGGCCCTAGCCTAGCTCAGAGTTTGAAGGGGACAGACCCAGCAGGTGACCTTGGGCAAGGCACTTAAGTACTCTGAGGCTCAGAACCCTCCTCAGTAAAAAGTAGCAATAATACCTCCTTCTAAGGAGTTTGTAAGGATTAAGTATATAAAACAGTGAGCACAGTGCCTTGGACAGAGTAAACTCAAAATTAATGGCAACTAATTATCATTATCAGTAGACTGGGTTCACATTCTGGCTCCACCAAGGGTAAGCTGTAGGGCTTTAGGGTACATTCATTCTTGTGACAAACATATATTAAACATATGAACAATAATGATTAACAATCAATAATAAGCATTAAATGCATATATGTGCCAGGCATTATTAAGTGCTAGGGCAAAACTAGGTCACAGAACAAGCAAGGTCCTTGACATTGACCTTGAAGTTTACAGTCCTATAAGGGAGAGTTTTGAATTAAATGGGATCCACTGGACTTAAAAATATCTGTTTAGTTCTCTGCTCTATCCCCAGGGCCTTGAATATTATCTGGCACTACCCGATAGATGCTAAATAATATTTCATTGGGTTTATTTAACTGCATTTATTTATTCATTTATTTAATTATTTAATTAAATTGAATTAACTACATAGCAAGTGGTTCCTTTTGGTTTCATTACTTAATGGGGGGGAGGCAGGATTGGAGGGTGTTGTCTCTTTTAAGCTTTTAATAAATCCCTAGATTTCTCTAGACACAAAAATGTTTTACTGGCTTCCCAAAATATATTCGTTTGTAGGAACTTAGTTATCAAGTTCCAGTGTTGACTTGCTGCAAGTCCCTCAGTTTCCTAAAGCTTTCCAAGTATCTGGAATCTGCCCTAGATAAAGTGCACACATCTGAAAACATTGCAGAGGCCAAGCTGAGAAGCTCCGTGAGGACCATGGTCATTAAGAGCAAAGAAAAGCCAGAAAGGGGGACTCAGGAATTCAGAGGAAACAATGGGCACGTGCACTATACGTGTGAAGTGCATCTACCACACTTGAAGAAAATAATCATAGCATTCATCCTCACTGGGAAAACTCAGAAAACCATTTCCAAAACATGCAATAATATCTTAGAAAGCAACAAAGCATTCCAGTGATCTCATTTATTGCATTGTCCTTTATCACTCAGTCATTCTTGTAGCTTGATAGGAGAACAGCTGTGGACTCATATTGGAACACTTACATAACGGAAAGCCTAACATACAACTAATATGATAAAAGTCAATTCAACTCTCCCAAAAACAAAAGAAAATGCAAAGATAACACATAATTCATGAAAAAAAAATGAACAAGTAAAATCCTAACTTTATTTAGATCATGGAGAGCAGATTTAAGTGCTGACATTTTGTTTTTCTTATTTGTTTTGAAACAATTGCTATAACTAAACTTACTCTGGAGCTAATGCACATGACACAGGCTTTTCCCTCCTTTTTCTAACAAAAAATCACGAAAATCAGTCCTTCAAAGAGCTATTCTAACATGTATGTATAGTTTAATGAGGACACACAAAAACTTAAGAACATTACCCAAGTGTTCACAGCCCCAAGACTGCCCCAATTTCGCACTCTTCTATCTCCAAATAATCACTCTCCTGGAATTTTTTTATTATTTCCTTCCTGTTTCTCATCCTTGTATCCTATATGTTTATATCTCTAAGAATTCAGTGCCTGTTTTCACCCATTTATAAGATTTATATCAATGAAATCATGTGTATGTATTCTTCTCTGATTTGCTTTTTCTCTTTCACATTGTTTTTGAGACTTCTCCATTTTGAAGTATGTGGCCATGGGCCAGTTACGGCCACTAATGTAAATTATGCCGTTATATAGATATATCATAATTTATTAATTCACTCTGCTCTTACATTGTTTCCACAGTTATTTTACTACAATAAACACTGCTGTCATACTAAACGTCTCTTCATGCAACAATGACTCTAGGGCACATACTTAGACACCAGGTACGTGTATCTTTAATATTAGGTAATAGCATTCCTATCAGTAGTGAATATTATTTTCAGTTATTTTACAACGGTAGCAAAACTTGATATTATCAGAGTTTTTAAGGGTTTTCCAATCTAATCACTTTGTGATGGTTATCTTACTGAAGCTTTAACTTGCATTTCCTTGATTACTAATGAGATTGAATATATTTTCCCTGCTTTTTATTTCCCCTTCAATGAAATGTTTGTTCAAGTCATTTGCATTTCTTCTATTTGCTTAATTATCTTTTCTTACTGGTTCATGAGTTCTTTATGTATTCTGGTTATGAATCCTTCACTGGAATATAAATTGAAAATATTATGGCTTTATTTCTCACTCATTTTGTGGTGTTCTGATGAACAGAAGTTTTTCATTTCAGCATTCTGAAATTTATTGAATTTTCCCTTTATGTTCTGTATCTTTTATGACATATTTAAAAAATTATTCCCTACTCTAGATGACACAGATAGTCTCCTAAATTTTCCAATTAAATTTTTAAAACATGGGCCTATTTATAATAAAAGCTCACAGCAAGTCAAGGGTTGAGAGGAACTACCTTAGCTTGATTAAGACTGTCTACAGAACCCCTAAAGATAACATCATATTTAATGGTAAGAAACTGAAAGCTTTTGCTCTAATACTGAGAACAAGGCAAGGATGTCTGCTGTCACCACTCTCATTCAACATATTCCTAGAAGTTCTAGCCATGAAAATAAATCCAGAAAAAAGGCATACTCTGCTTAAGGCATGCAGATTGTAAGGGGAAAAAGAATAAACAAGTAAATGTACAAGAGAGAAATATAAAAAGAAATATAATAAAAGGAAGAAATCACACAGATGCCATGATGGTCCACATAGAAATCCCAACGAATATACAAAAATACTTTTGGAATTAATAAATGAGGTCCCAGGACGCAAGATCAACACACACAAACCAAACACATTTCTGTGTTTCTGCCAATAACAAACATGAGGAAACCAAAATGAAAAACACAATGCTATTAACAATTGCTAAAAATAAATGAAATGCTTAGATACCAACTTAATAAAACAGGTATAGACTCTGGATGATGGAAATTACAAAATGCTGATGAGAGAAATCAAAGGCCACCTAAATAAATGGAGAACTGCACAATGTTCTCCGATTTGAAGACTCAACATACTAAAGATGCCAATTCTCCCCAAATTTATCTATGGGTTTAATGCAGTTCTTACCAAAATCCCAGCAGAGTTTTTTTTGTAGATGTAAAAAAGCTTATATTAAAATTTATATGGAAAGACATAGACCTTAGAATAAACAATCTTGAAAATAAGAATAAAATGAAAGAGAATCAGTCTACCTGATATTAAGGTATACAAGATAGATGCTATATATCATATAGTACTTAGAGAGTACAGTAATGGAATACAATAAGGAACTCAGAAATATATCCACACAAAATATGCCCAAATAATCCTGGAAAAGGTGCAAATGCAACGAAGGAAGGACAGCCTCTTAAACAAATGGTACTGGAACAATCAGAAGAAAAAAGAAAAATCTCAACCTAAAATCTCAATCCTTATATAAAAATTAACTTAAATGGATCATGGACTTCAATGTAGAATTTAAAGCTCTAAAAAACTTAGGAAAAATCTTCAATATTGTTCAGCAAAGATCATGTTAGAGGGATGGAAAAAAAAGCTACAAAATGGGAGAAATATTTGCAAGCAATGTATCTGACAAAGGACTAGTATCGTGTGTGTGTGTGTGTGTGTGTGTGTGTGTGTGTGTATCACTCTCATAACAGTAAAAAAAAAAAAAAATCCAATTAGAAAATAGGCAAAGGCATAAACAGACATTTCACCAAAGAAGATATACAGATGGCAAATAAGCACATGAGAAAATGCTCGATATCATTAACCGTGAAAGAGATGTAAACTAAAAGCATAAGGGCACAATACCAATGGCGAAAGTTTTAAAAAGAGACACCAAATATTAGCGAACAGAAAAGAGCTCACTCACACGTTTCTGGGTAGAATGTCAAATGGTACAGCCACTTTAGAAAACACTTTGGCAGTTTCTTAAAAAAAAAAAAAAAGAAAAGAAAAAACAAAACACCAAACTTACAGTTGCATACAACCCAGCCACTGCACTCCTGAGCCTTTATCCCAGATAAATGAAAAGTTATGTTCATACAAAAATCTGCACATGAATGTTCATAGCATCTTTATTTGTAATAGCCCAACATGGAGAGCAACTCAGATGTCCTTCAACCAGTGGGTCATGAAGCCAACTGCAGGACAGCCATAGTATGGAATACACCTAGGCAATAAAAAGGAACAAGCTACTGATTCACATAACAGCCTGGACGAATCTTGATGGAATTGTGCTGAGGGGCACCTGGGTGGCTCAGTCCGTTAAGTGTCTGCCTGCGGCTTAGGTCATGATCTCAGGGTTCTGGGATTGAGTCCCGTGTCGGGCTCCCTGCTCACTGGGGAGCCTGCTTCTCCCTTTCTCTCTCTCTCTGCCACTTCCCCAGCTCATGCTCACTCTCTCTCTCTCTCTAAAAAAAAATAAATGACTCTTAAAAAAAAAAAAAAGCAATTGTGCTGAGTGTAAAAAGCCAATCCCTGAATATTGCATAGTGTATGATTGATTCCATTTACACAGCATTCTTGAAGTGATGAAATTCCAGAAACAGACAAAGATTCGAGGTAGAGGGTTCAGGAAAGATGGCAGTTGTACAGCTTTAAAGGGCAGCAGGAAGGATTTTGTGATGGATCTGTCAGTATCTTGACTGCATCAATGTTACTACCCTGGTTGTTACGATGCAAGATAGTTTGGCAAGATGTTAACATTGAGGACCTGGGTAAAGGGTACTTGGGATCCCTGTACTATTTCTTATACCTGCATGAAAATCTATAATTATCTTAAAAATAAAGTTTTATATATATATTTTTTAAATTTTGGTCTTCTGTATTTTGCTTTTGGAAAAACTGGAATTGAATTTTGTGTATGATGTGAAAAAGGATTCAATTTCGCTTTCCCCCCCAGAACAATGTGGAGCAGTCCTTCCTTTCCTCATGAATCAGTAATACCAGCTCTGCTGTAGATCATTTCTGTACACATCAGGGCTGCTCCTGGGCTCCCTGTTCTGTCCTGTGGGTACATTTGTCTACCCTGTGGCCAATACCACACTGACCAAATCCCTCTCTTCCATCATAAGGATTAATGTTTCATTTGGCAAGATCCCCACCACACCCCTGCCTTGTTTTTTCTCTTCAGGGGTTCTTGGCCCTTTACTCTTCTATAAATTTTAAAGTCAGCCTGTCAGGTTCCAGAAAACCCTACTGGGCAGAAATAACATCATTACAATATTATCACACTACACATTAAACATTTACTTTAATAATTTCAAATTATTTAAGTCATTTTTAATATGTTTTACAAAGTGTTAGCATTTTTCATAAAGGCTCTGCATATTTTTCATTAGATTTATCCCCTACAAAAGCAGTCCATTTTAGCTGCTAAGGTAAAACGGATCTTTTTTTTAAAAAATAAAACTTGCTGTTTATTGCTAGCATATAGAAATGAAATTTACTTTAAAATTATATCTGGCAAACATTCTTACTAATAACTCATTTGTAGATTCCGTTGGCTTTCTATAAAATTAATGATATCATCTCTGAACAAGTATCATTCTGTTTTTCTTTCCAAATCTTATACCTTTTATTTTGTTTTCTTATACTATATCATCGGCTAGGACTACCAATACATTGATAGTGTTGGCAGAAAACATTTTTATCTTGTTCTCAATTTTAAAGGAAATATACTTAATGTTTCATCATTATTTTTGCACCAAAGCATTGCAGGCACACTGTATTAGGCTAAAGAATCTATTCCTCGTTTGTTGAGAACTTTTTCCATAGACATTGGCTTTTATCAAATTCTTTTTATCCATTTATTCAAGAGGATCACATAATTTTCCTCCATTAATCTGTTAACATGAGGAATGAATTAATGTTCTAATATTGAATCAATCTTATATTTCAAGAAAAAAATTATTTTTGAGTTTTGTCTGCTAATGCTTTAACATTTTCTTGAATCTATTTCATGAACGGAAATGGCCTGCAATTTTCCTTTCTTGTGTTGCTCTTGTTGAGTCTTAGTAACAAGAGTAATCTTTGCGTCATAAAGTGAGCTAGAGTAAACCTTCTTTTCCTATTTTCTGAAAGCATTTCTGTAAGATTGGAATATCGGGTCCTTCACAGGTGGAAACTCACCTGCAAACTCTATGGGACTGTTGTTTATTGTTAGTGAGAAGATTTTTCATTATCAATTTATCCTCTTTATCAATATAGGGAATTTTAGATTTTCTTTTTTTTTCTTGAGTAAGTTTCGATAATGCATATTTTCTAGGAGTTTAACTATTCCACTAACTTTTCAAATTTGTTGTCTTAAAATTGTTCACTACTAACTACACAATTTTAGAATTATTGTATCTTTTCGGTGAATTGAAGTTTTTACTATTATGGGGTAATTTCTATAGTAATGCATTTTGTTTTAAAGTCTGAACTAACATTTCTAAAGCTACATTAGCTTCATTTTGGTTTGTTTTGTCTTCATGTATCACTTTGTGCCTTTATAATCAACCTTTCTAAGTTTTATGTTTTAGGTGTGTCTCTTGAAAATAGAAAATTACAGGACTTAGCTAGTCTTTTAACTGGAGGATTTAGTGCATTTATACGAATCAGGATTATTAATACGTTTGAATTCATTTCTAGCATCTTATTTAGGGCTTTCTTTTTGTTGCTCTTATGAAAAAAAATCTCATCCTGCCTTGTTTGAGATTGGTTGAGATTGTCTTCCCACATTCAATTTTTCCCACATTTACTACTTTGGAAGATATACATCTATGCTTTTCGTCTACAAATTTTAACATGCCCATCCAAATTAATAAAATAGAAATTGGATAAATAGCTATCCAGTTATCCCCATGCTAATTTATATTCTGGATGTTCCCAAACTTTCTCTGCTCCCCGTGTTCATAGCGTCCCACTAATTTCTTCACAGTGCCCCTAGGCAGAAAGAAGAACCTTTGGTTTTGTTTATTAACTAATTTTGTTTTGTTTATTAAATAATTAGGTCCAAACAACTTATCATGTATTTATACCCTAATAACTTAGGAGCAATTTGAAAAAAATAATAGACGTAAATTGAAAGAAGAAATAATAATTTTGTTTCATTCTTAAATAACCACAATTATTTTCTCAAACTCGTTAGGCACCACACGATTTCTCAAATCTTGGAATACAATTATGTACTTCCGCCCTTATTTCTCGTTAAGTATGTATTTTCTCTTGGTATTCACTTTTTTTTTTTTCATGGAAACCTCCATCGGAAAACTCAGTTTCATACAGATAAGATGTAATCGAAAGGAACATAGTGAATTCAATTTTGAAACCGTGAACTGCCTTGAGCTAGCATTCCATGCTGCGTCCAACAAATGCTGCTGTGTCTCCCTAGAAACTTCTAGTAACTTCTGGTTCCCCTGCGTGTTCACTAGGATGCTGTGGGTGCCTCAGTAGATAGCTTGGGAACAACAATTCAAAGTTCTTGTTGCTCAATATTTGGGTTCTCTTTTTTTAATTCAAAAATTAGACACTATCAATATCATTTTTCAAAGTCAGTGGTTTTCAGCTTACTACATGTTTGCCATATTTCCGCTCACTTTTTTTTTTAACCATAGACCTTCCTCCAGCAGTTGTATTCCCTCTACTATGAGACGTTCTTTAGAATTTCCTTAATCATCCGTTCATAGTAAATCCTCTTTGTTATCTTCTTAGAAGTTACTTTATTTTGCCCCCATTCTGAATGATGTCTATACTGTTCATACATTCCTAAGCTGAAGGTTCTTTTCTGTTGGCACATTGATGATATTCTTTCACAGTCTAGTGATCTGCGTTGTTGCTTTTAAGAAGTGAGCTACAGCCTATGGTCATGCCTGTGTAGGGAAAACTGACTGATTAAACATCCTCTCTGTGTTTTTGGTCTTCTACCATCAATCTCAGCCTCACTTGCTTTTTATGAAAGCTTTGCCATTTTTATGTACTCTATTTTGTCTTTTGTACTTCATGACTCTGAGGACTTAGTTCTTCACAAGCTCTGGAAAAATTGCCAAGCACATTCAAATATTGCCTCTACCAATTCTCTCAAGTTTCTCCTGGAACTCCAATTCCATATATATTAGACATACATTAGCTATGCTTTGAACTTGATCACTCTATAGGTCTCTGCATCTCTTTACATTTGCTCTCTCTGTCTCTCTGGGTGAATTCTAATTAATGAATTCATATCTATGGACCAGAATCATGAACGTCTCTTATGCTACATCTCATCTGCGATTTAATTTGTCTATCATGCCGTTGTGCTTTATCTAAAGATGATTTGCATTTGCTTCTTCCAAGTCAGTGTTCAGGGGCAACATGAACATTAAATTAAATTTTATGCTGTGTATTTTGGGTCATCCAGTGGAATTAATTCTTGCCTTATATGCAGAACGGTAGGTTTGTGGTGAAGACGTTCATGGGAGATTTTCTCTTTATATCTTTCCTCCAAGAGCCAAAGTCAAGACAGGCTAGACTCCCAACTGTTCCCCTCTTCAGTCAGTGAAGGGTTTGAAATTAATTTGTTTTGTTTTTCACCTAGTTCACCACTGAGAATGCTGACTTTGGGATGTCCAATTCTTATTCAGAAGTCCAATGTCCCATCTAGAGTATGCTTCAGGATTTCTTTTCTATCCCCATTTGTTAAGGCCCATCAAGTCCAAGTTCTAAGCAGGTAGGTATTCACCAGTGTTGGTCCAGAGCATGCTTCTCTGCGTGCATGTTTTCTAGTGACTTTTGTACCAGCAGGATTTCTCAGGTCACACAATCCTCCACATTGACAGAAACAGAGGTCCTCTGTTGTCATCCATCCTCTGGATGTCACTGTGCAACATTCCTCTGGGTATCTTCTCTAAGCTACATTTTTCAGACTCAATTTGGTGCTCCAACTTTCCCAAGATTAATTAGCCCCAGGAATAAGAAAAATAACAACTATTAAATGGAAGAGGAAATACAACAGAATCCAGTGAAATGTAAAGGTGATTTATGAACTTGAAAGTCAAGACACTAGAAGTCCAGACTTACATCTTTAACTCCATCCTCCTTGGCAGTGGGGCCTTTAATGAAATTATCCCAGACCCAGTTGCTACAAATTTTGGTGGCATTTGAGAAAGCATCTGTTCCCCTCCAGCCCTGGGAAAGGAGCCCTTCCCAAAAGTGGTCAGCAGGGTGGTTGCGTGTGCTGTCTTCACATAGTAAGAACCAAATTAATTCCTTTGTTCTTAGGAACTTCCCAATTTTCCAGTGGGAAAACTGAGTTTTGATTAGTTCTAAGGACAGATCAGGAGGTTTTAAAGATTTTTTTTTTAAATTTGAGAGAGGGAGAGAGGACACGTGAGCATGAGCAGGGGTTGGGAGGGGTGGGCACCGAGGGAAAGGAGAAGCAGACTCCACGCTGAGCAGGGAGCCAGGGAGCTGGAAGCAGGTCTCGATCCCAGGACCCTGAGATCAGGACCTGAGCCAAAGGCAGACACTTAACCAACTGAGCCACCCAGGTGCCCCAGGTCAGGAGGTTTGAAATGTGTCATCTCTCTTACTGGATACAGTCCTCTTCTTCCTGGACACTCTGAAGATATCAGGCAAAGATTTGGGTGCTCAGCCTAAGGTGCATTACCTGATCTAATTTATTTAATGAATCGTTTTTGACTGTTCTCAGGAGCCATGGAAATCATCATACTTCTTATTAACATTCATTTGTTGGTCAAGAAATCATCACTTAAATGTGAATCACTGCCAACCACTCTACTCTTCAAGGGACCAAAGTAACGAACAAGTGTGACAAGGAAAAGAGTCAGTTGGATAAAAATATAGCACAGCAACAAAAAATTCTACGTGGACTCTCTGAGTGGGCACAGTGTTCTAAGTGATGTGTCAGGGTTCAACAGCCTAGCCAGCGTGAATGTAAAGAAAGGATGGGGTGAGTGTGAGAGCTTAGCACCTGCCTACCATCCACGGGGCAATCTGCACGCCTTGGCTCATGTTATCCATACAGAAGCCCAGGAAAGTGGGTGGTATTATTTCCATTTTATAGATGAAGAAGGAGGCTTGGAGAGGTAAAATGACTTTAATATCATTAACAGAGGGAAAAAAGTGGCATCCTCATGCTTCTCTGACAGCAGAGCATATATTTTTTCTACCACATTATGCCGTCTCTTAAGTGTTCAGTACCCTTTTCCACTATAATAAGATTCTAGTGTTCCTGACCTGAGTGCAACACAAATGTAAGGAGAAAGAATCACGGGGGACACCAAATATTCCAAATGATTGCCACTAACCATTTGTCATTTCTTCTGTTGGCTTGAGTGCTGCCTGGAAGCTCAGGTCGAGTGAGACGCAAGCAATATTTTATGGAGGGCCTCCTTTCTGTCTCTTTGATGGTAGTGTGTTGTAAACTCTATTGAGATCAAATCTCCTTTGGGAGCTAATTACAATAAGGCATCTCTTTATTCAGTGTAGTAAAGCTTTTCCTTACCAAGTCCACAGGAACATGAAGGACAGTGGGATGTAACAAAGCATCGACATCTGCTTCCTTAACAATTTCTTCTTGAATAAAGTCATGCATGCCAAATATGTTGGACTCGTTATCACTCTCGATACAGTATGATATCAGCTTAACCAGGAAAGATTTCCAGCATCAGGAAACCACAGAGGAAGTGATGTTGTGGCACATACCCGACATCTGAACAGCCACAGAGCGGAACAGCAGTTGATAAATGTGATGATTACGCAGTCCTCTGCCACGAGGAAGCAATATCATTTGTTTACTTTATGTCAGCCATTCTAGAGAATGATAACCACCCAAGAGACAATCCAATGACAGTCCTGTGGCCATGGACAGATCATGGACACTGCACACCATCTCCTCTTGTATCTGATTCATCAGTCACAGAATTTGCTCAGATCCAGTAAAGAACAGAACAATTATGACAATTAGCATGTTTCTAAGACAAAAGCACTTAAGGCTGTGATTCTAAAATATTGAATAAGTTCTGTGTCTTCATTTTACATTTTGGTTTGGTTTTCAGGGGGAATTTGTGGTGGTGGGGAAATACTTGGCTTGTTGGAGGCAGATGCCGGTTTGCTCTGAGGCAAGAGATAAGGAGAAGTATTTTAGGAAGGAGTCTGTATGACGAGGGGTGCGGGAGATAATATCGACAAGTATGAACAGGGTCACTGATAACTTTGTGGGCAAGTGACCCTTTGGATATGCCAAAAGATTTTATCAGCCAGAAAGGGCTGAGTCATGTATATATGATTGTGGCTTGAATTCGTTGGATATGGGGTGGAGGGTAGGGTTGGTGATACACAGAAACCAGAAGAGAGAAACATGAACCCAGTTAAGAGTTGGGCCTGAGCCCCTTCCAGACACATTCATTTTCCCAGCTGACTTTTTGCATCCAGTGGCTCATAATTGCAATCATATGTTATCGACTTCCCTTACAGACACATTTTTCAGCCTGGATAGTCATGGTAGTGTCACATCTCAATGGAGCAGCTGGAAAAGTGGTTCTTGCCTCTGGTTTGCTTCACTTGGGTATCATGGGAAACACTGGCTTCTGAGTTCTAGCTGTGCAATCTGTCTTCCTATTTATAACCGTGCTTTATCTTTTGGACCTGGCACCACTAGTCTGATTTGGACATTTCGCTTCTGTTCACAATAAAGATTTTCCTTTAGACCTGAGCCCTGTGGTCAAGCACACAACTTGTTTAGCTTAGTCCTTGAATCGACCATTATACTGTATGTAGTAAGGGTGAATACTGGCCTCCCAGTGATATCAAGCCTTAATACCTAGAATTTACAAATATTACCTTATTTGGAAAAAAGAGTCATTGCAGATGTGACTCAGTTAAGGATTTCAAGGTGCCAAGATGACCCTGGATTATCTGGGTGGGCCCCAAATGCCATCACAAGTGTCCTTATAAAACACAGGCAAGAGAAGTTAACACCAACACACCGAAGGGGAGGTGACGGTGTGATCAGAGAGAGGCTGGGGATGGAGTGAAGTGGCCACAAGCCAAGCACCACCTGGAACCAACAGAAGCTGGGAGAGGCAAGGAAGGTTCTCCCCTCGAGCTGTCAGAGGGAGTAGGGTCCTGCCAACACCTTGATTTTGGACTTCTGGCTTCCAGAACTGTCAGAGAAGAAACATCTGTCATTTTAAGCCATCCAGTTTGTGGTCATCTAGCTCTCCCATTACATCCAGATAGATGCTCAGGAGCTAGAATTCTCTGTATAGTTCATGTACCCCTGTTTAAGAAACATCCCCCACCCTGCCCCCCCAAAACTGCTTGCCTAATCTTATAAATCCAAATGAGATTCAGAGGTCCTACATAAGGGAGACAGCGATGTTCTGAGTACCATGCAGACTTCAGTCAACTAGCTGGCACTTTATTGAAATTATTTTTATGAAGGAATATTCTTTTTCGATCTTATTTCACACTCGTTTGGAACCAGCTTTGTCATTTTCAGTAATAACACTGAAAAAGTGGTAAACACTTAAAAAGCCAACTCCTGTTTTCCCATCAAATTTTTCTGTCTTCCACTTCAGTGATTTGTTGTTGCAAGTGACCTGAGCTCAGGTTCAGGTTGACAGGTGTGAGCATCGTATACATGAAGATACACAGCATGCTCGCTAGTTTGGCTCACTGGTAGCACACAGTTATTTTCTGATGACTCCTGAATCTTGACTTTCCCAAGTTTTTCCTTAACATGTGAAGGCATGCTTTGTGAATGATCGGTATTTCCCTATAATGTCAGAGTACTTAGAAACTCCAATAAGGAAATGATGAACATTTGGCAGGTATTTCAAAAGATCTTGATCTTGTCTGAAGCCATGGTGACTAGGGACAGGAATACTGATCAATCTCGGCTCTGCCACGAACCGGCTATGGACTTGGACAAAGTTTTTTCACCTCTCTGGTCTTCAACTTCTGCACTGTTAAAAACTAGGCTAATGTGATCTACCTCATCGCCTTGTTAAGAGAATTGGATGAATTAAACTATTTTTATCTGAATGCCCTGAAAGATTCCCAAGTTCACTAGAGTCCAAATAGAACTCATTCACCCTACCTCAAACCTATTTCTCCAAATCCCCACCCGCTCAGCCCCGCATATCTTCTAACTGAGAAGTCTCCGTGACTTTTGCCCCAATCTTACACCCGGCCACCTCTCTCCCAGTAGAGTTAAATTCATGACCAAGTTCTACCACTTCTCAAATGTGTCCCTTCACTCCTTTTTGTTTTGAAGACAGCTGTAAGTCAAGACTTCAGAACCACCTGCCTGGACCACTAAAGAGTCTCTGAATGGGTCTCCCCATGGGCCTCATGCATCATCACCAGCACCAACCATCAGAACTGAGTCTCTGGACTTCAGATCTGACCATGTGCTCCCCTGCTCTGTGTTCTTCCATGGCCCCTCTGCATTAGCAGGGAGTGCACCCAAGATCGTTCTCTGGCTTGCACGATATTTTATCATCATCATCATCATTTTCAATCTTACTGGCCAAGATGATAAACATGGAGATTTTACATGTACATCTGAATTTAAGAATGTTCAAGAAAAGCAAAAGGATTGTCTTCAGCTGTAGCATTTGCTTTCCTGTTTTCCTTACTCCTGGTTACCTGGTCTGATTATCCACCTGGCACCTGCAGGTGGATCCACAGGATAAAGTCTAAAAACCCTCACACCCTTTCCCCGGACTGCTTTTACAGTCACATCTCACCAAAAGATAGCACGAACACTTCCAGATTCCTGAGCGTCACATTCTTTCAAACCACCCTGGCCTTTAACATGCTTCCACCTCCAACACACACACATCCTAGTGTTTTCTTCTTTGCAAATATGTATCCTATAAGACTACTTAGATGGCACTATTTGTGTCATCTCATCTTGCAGCCCAGAACAACTCTGTGCTTCCTCTTCTAATCCTATGCTGTTAAATCATGTATCACATTGGTTTCTAATCATCTGTGGACATATAATCGAGTCCCTGAGAAAAGAGACCACCTACTTCTTTCATATCCCTACCCCCTGCACCTGGTATAGATCGGTGTTATTAAGCATTGGTCTAAAAAATATCTATATGTTGAGGTGCTTATCCACAATTTGGCACACAGCAAGTGCTCAATAAATTTTATTTGAACTGGAGTAAACAGTATTAGGCATCACAGACTGAAGTTCAATATGAGTAAACTCCACTTGGGATCCTAGCAAGAGAGAAAATCATAGTGTAGCAGCCAAGGGTATAGGCTCTCGAATTGACTTTCTAGGTTCAAATTCTAGCTCTTCTGCTTACCAACTGCTCAGTGTTTGTTAAGTATCTTTTCTAAGTTAGTTTGATAATCTGCAAATGACAATTCGAATAGTACCTGCTTCAAAGGTTACTGAGATGATTATATAAGACATTTATAAAGTCCTGAACAGCTTTTGGCACACAGTTAGCATTAATACATTTAGCTGTAATTATTATTATTATTTTGTTATATAAAGCCTTCTTTATATCAGGAAATCTCCCTTGTACAACACACCCACAAACTGGACCTACAGAACAGCATTCAAGTGAGACAGCTGGAGTCTAAATCTCACCCTCTACTTATATGAGGCAAAAAGTATATATATTCAAACAAGTTGTGAAGTCCTTTTATTCCCATAGGTAGGGCCTTCAGAAATAAAGGCCCTTTATATATTTTATTTAATATATAAATATTATATATTATAAATTATATATAAATATAAAATATTAATATATAAATATATATTATAATTATACTATATATGTATATAACTTTAAATATGTACCTTTGACCAAGTAATTCTAAAGAAATCCCTTTTAAAAAGGATAAAGACTCATACACAACAAAGTTCATCTCCACATATTTGTAGCATTATCAAATTGGTAGTGACTTAAGTGTCCAAAAATAGAATAATAAATAAATAACAATACAAATGCATGACTGAACATTAAACAGCTATTAAAATTATGTTCACAAACTTATTTGACAATGCAGGAAAGTTACTAAGTAATTCAAGATATGGGGTGCCTGGTGGCTCAGTCACTTAAGGGATGGACTGGTGATCTTGGCTCAGGTCATGATCTCATGGGTTGTGAGACTGAGCCCCACGCTCAGCGGGGAGTCTGCTTGAGATTCTCTCCCTCTGCCCCTCCCCCTACTCATGTGTGCTCTCTCTCTCTAATAAATAAATAAATAAATAAATAAATAAATAAATAAATCTTTTAAAAAAATTCGAGATACAAATCTGTATGAATAAGATAATCCCAAATACGGGAAAGAAAAAAACATGGAAGGAAAACACATCACTTATTTTGGTAGGTAGGCATCTAGAACCACAACATTTCTAAGGTAGGCAAAATCCTCTCTCTGCCTAGAGTAGCTAAGCACTTCATCTTCATGATGCGTGCATTCAGAACTAGCCAAAAAGTCTCTATTAAATGGATAGTGACATTGCTCATCAAGAATCAAAGTTTGAAAAGCTGAGTTCTAATCTGAACAGGTTGACTACTTTGGAAGAAACCACAGGTACACGGAAGGATTTCTCGCTAAGCCCAGCATCACTATCAGACATGAAGGCATAAGCGAGTATTTTCGGTGGAATGGTCTACATTTGTCAGGAAGCATGAGTGTGTGATGAGACAGGATGATAGCAGCCCTTGGGACTGACCTCATGCAAAGCGCTTCCAAGAGAGGAAAATGTCCAGTGGGTTAGATTCTATTGCTGAAGATGAGGAAGGGTGCTTGGCGAACAGTTCCCCAAAGCCTGCAGCTTCTCTAGCCCCTGAGACTAGGGAGCCAACCACTGTGACTGGGAAATGCACAAGTGAACTCGTATCTCTTGGATAAGCTAAAGAATAAGTTCCAGGGGACACCGATAATAGATTTTCTCCTAAAGAAATCATGACATCTTTGTATAAAGCCTGGAAAAGTACACTTGTGGAGGCAAAAAAAGAACTCTCTAAGGTCACGAAATCCTTGCGCAGAGAAAAAGTTACTGCCTTAGCTAACGGTGAGCGAGGAGTCACTAACAATAACACGATACCATTCCTCCTAATATATTATTCAGTATTTGACAGCCCACGGGGTCCTCACCTGTTTCTCCAAACACAATATACATAGTCAGTGCAGCCTTTCAATCACACACACTGCTCTGTCTCGAGAGCCTTGCTTAAGTACCTCATTCATCTTTCACCTGCCACGCAAGTGTTGTGCCTTGTTTATATATCATCCTTTGTTTTCTTAGTGCACAGCCCTTTGGCTATAAGCACTAACCCCTCCCTTGATAATCAAGCTGGCTCCTCGCATGAAAATGCCCGTCCCAACGGCACCTGCACCTGCGTACTCAGTGACAGTGTGTGCCTTCCTGGTGGAGGGAAGCCCGCCCATTGCTGACGCCCTCCAAGATCAAACCCTGGTGACTTGGCTGCTAGATTACCGCACCAGTGTGAAGCCTCCCCTTTTCTTTCATCTTGCCCCACATGTAATCTCTCTCCATGAGTTACTATGCCCAAATGCCTTCGGTGTCTTTATGGACATCTGAGAGTTAAGTGGCTCGAGTATACAGATTAGTATATATTAGATTATAACTGCAATATTTAAGGAATGTTTACTGTGTGCCAAGCATTTTCTACAGATGATTTCCTTTCATTGTCTATTAGCCCCATTTTACAAACAAAGAAACTGAGGCATAGAGTCTATGTAATTTGCCAAGGTCACCCCACTAGTTTAAATGGCAGGGCTGGCATTTAATTGGGACTGCCTGCCGCCAGGACAACCCCCATTCAACACGGTCTTCTAATTACTGCCTTCCTGATTATAAAGTCAGCTATAATTGTTTTTTTTTAGATCAATTTATTTAGTTGAGAGAGAGAGAGCAAGCGCAAGCATGGGGAGGGTCAGAGGGAGAGGGAAAGAAAGAATCCCAAGCAGACTCTGCAGTGAATGTGGAGTCCGACACCGGGCTCGAGCTCACGACGCTGAGATCATGACCTGAGCCTAAACCAAGAGTCAGACACTTAACCGACTGAGTCAGCCAGGCGCTCCATAAAGTGAGCTATTACTCTTCATGAATTGCTTTCTATAAAGTTCCACATTCTCTTTACTCTCTCTGGCGGGTTCCTCGTCTAAAAAAAAAAAAAAAAATGTATCCTCCCGAATCAAGGCTGTCAAAGGATTTAAAGCAGTAGAAATCGGGCAACATTCAATTTCTACATAGACAGAGTCTGGGACTTGATAGAGCATACAATTCTGGGAACTAAACTTGGATCAAGTCTGCTGAGAAACAAGATTTTAAGGTAGGCACAAGCAATTGACATAGGATTGAAGAGATTATCTCTAGGAGGGAGCATATGAGCCGAGCATAAGAACAGAAAGTTCTAGTGAATTCCAACAGTTAAAGGAGAACGAAAAGAAAAAAAAAAATGGGAAGGCTTGGAAAGGCTGTGGGGAAAGCAAGCAGAGGTCTCTACCACCCGACATCCTTTCCGATCCTCAATGTCCACCTATTTTAGCAGCCAGAGGCCCCTTCTGTGGTGGCTCCAAAGATCTTTAAAAGGATTTTCCTTTTGTTTTTTCAAACCTTCAGTAAAATAAGTTTGTTAAAGTTTTATCTGCTTCCAATGTGTCCTTCTTCAAAAAAATAAAGGATATAGGGTTGATTTCAATAGAAATCTGGCTTTTGTGCATATGAGATAAACATACATATATAAGTTGTATGCATAAATGTGTATATATATTTCCATGTAACATATCACATATGCAATAAGCACATATATTACCTATGTAATATGTATTCAAGTGGCATTGAACTGACTTTAGAGGAGAGGTCGGTCAGCCACTTGCTGTTCTTGGATCTCAGATTCCAGGCCACGTCTACAGTCAGCCTCAGATCTTTCTGTGGGAGACAGGAGTGACCAACTGTGCCCGACAGACACAACAAGGGTCAACTGTGGCAACAGTCATCTGCAGTGTCCTCGCTCTTGCTGGTGTCCCCGTGTGATGAAATCCTCCTTGTGTTTTGGGTTCTCAGATTAAGAAAACAATGCAGTTAATCAAGTGTTTGTTCTTTGCCTCAGTTAAGAGTTAAGTCTAGGGCTTTAGTGATCTTATGCCAGTCCCTAGCCCTTGGCATAAATATCTTTCCATTTTCGTCACCTGGTATCTGAACTTTTTCTTAGCTTAACTTTATTGTTCTGTTTCACATGTGTTTTGTTACAAAGTGCCTAGAATCATGTTAGGAAATAGACAGGAAATATATAAATATTGATATATTTGTGGATTTAGCAGCAGCTGCTGAGTGTCTCTGGGGATGGGGGGGACTAAGATCTCCTCTCGTGAACACTCGAACAGCCAATACAGATAACTACAGCGGGTAGTGGGTTAAGAGCTCAACGTCTTCAATATGTGTCTGGATTAAAGGGATGTAGTAAGATAAGTAACTCTGTTTCCTGGAAAGTCAATAGTTTTTTTGGCCAACAAGTTCCTCTTAAAAACCAAACTAGTGGGGCGCCTGGTTGGCTCAGTCGGTTGGGTGACTACCTTTGGCTTGGATCATGGTCTTGGGGTCCTGGGATCGAGCCCTGTCAGGCTCCCTGCTCAGCGGGGAGTCTGCTTCTCCCTCCCCCTCTGCCACTCCCTCTCATGCTCTCTCTCTCTCTCTCTCTCGCCCTCTCTCAAATAAATAAATGAAATCTTACAAAAAAATAGAGATTTCCTGTAGTTTTATAATTTAACTGGAAGTCAGAATCAGAAGTAGGAGTCCTTTATCAGGAATAAGTACCAGAAGCTGCTCTTGTTAAAATCAAAATGACCCTCGTTCTTTCAGAGAACGATGACTTCAAGGCAACAGGACATCCCAGAGGGTATATGCCCACCTGTCCAATGAGCACTTGAGGTATCTGTGCTCTTAATATCTTTCAGCAAATAGAAACAAAAGGAAAAGAAAAGGCAGCAGCTCCTATGTCTGCTGGGAAGGGAAGAGAGAGAACTCGGCCCACCTACCTCCCGCAAAATTCAGAGATCTTGGATCCAGTACTACGTGAGCATTCGAGGTCCAGTCTTACGGAAATGTACCCCATGTGCTTACAACGTGGCATGACCCCCAGTTTTCCCGTCATACTTTGGAAGCATTTTATTATTTTAGTTAGCTAGAAGTTTCACTAGTCCTATAAGAAGGTCATAGAAAACTCTGCCAGTTTGCTTTCTGTATTTGGACCCCAAGCTAGCGGATCTGGGAAGCAAATCACTTACACAGCACTACTGGCAGATTCATGTCAGATGGCAAACATTACTTGAAAGTACAGATGTTGTTTATGATGTATACAGCTTATAAATAACTTTATCAGATTGAAGGATATTGCCCTAATGTGCAACATGCACATTTTACTGACCAAAAAAGTGTGTGTTTGTGTGTGTCTGTGTGTGTGTGTGGGGGGGGGATACCTAACTTCAAAGGGGCACATTAAAAAGATGAGCTCGGAAAAGCAAAGTAATTGAGCTTAGGGAATTAATTTATATGTATTGAACATTATATGGAAATGTATTATATTCCTTCACACATTCAATAGTTATTTCCTGATTGTTTCTGTGTTCAAACTAAAAGAAAGTCTCTTTTACATATGTGTGATGTTTAATAATGTATTAGACATGTCTTCTGGATGTATAATGTGTTTCTAAACCCACTGATTTATTTATATACACTATATATCCTTCTAAGAAGTCTAAACCCTTAACAATAAAATGTATAAAAGATAATATGTGGTTACCCCTCTTCAAAAACCACCTTGGGGGGGGCGCCTGGGGGGCTCAGTTAAGCGTCTGACTCTCGGTTTCAGCCCAGGTCATGATCTCAGAGTCTTGAGATCAAGTCCAGTGTTGGGCTCCACACTCAGCAGGGAGTCTGCTGGAGACTCCCTCTCCCCCTCCATGCTCCTCCCTCCAACCCCCGACTCACTCTCACTTTTTCTTGCTCTAAAATAATAAATAAATAAATAAATAAATAAATAAATACTTTAAAAGAAACAAAACCCAAAAAACTACCTTTGGGCAAGCTGTACGTTACAAACTAATTCAGTGGGAATTCTTCACTTATTCCCTATATTTTTTTCTAATCTCAGGCTACACTCAAATACGGGGGCTCAGCAGACCAGAATTTTGCTAAAATACATTGTCTTCCACACGAGGGAAATTAGTTACTATATTATTTATCTGAATGGATACAATCAAATTAATGCAGATTTCCACATGTGAGCTTTTTGGAACAAGAGGCCAAGCATCTTCCAGAATACCTACTTTTCTGTATTTTCGTTGGCATGACAGATCACGGACAAACAACAGTTCTGTAAAGTGTACAAGACTATTAAAATGGACATTATTTTGATTTTTTATAGTTTCTTTCCTCTCTGAGCCAATAAACTTCAAGATGTGGACTTTCTAAAAAGGAAGATTAAATTGCCTGTTTGACCAGTTTCCCAAACGAGAGACATAAAGTGTAAACCTTTCAGGGATTTGTGATCCATTTTAGGTTGCCTGGAGGAGGCTTTCGCAACACTAAGAGGATTTGGGGTGGTTTCGTTTTGCTTTGTGTTTTGAGTGCCAACCTGATGACCGCTGGTTTAAGTAAGGCTAACACCAGAGCCCCTTAGAGACAGACGCTAGCTCTCTGTCTGCACTCATTTGCCTGGAGTTCTACATTTCACTCCGACTTGGACTCTGGTGCGTTGTTCTCACATCCATGCACATGAGTTCTGGAAGGCTGAAAATGGTATGAAGACTTGGATTCGATTTTTCCCTAACCTTCTCTTCATCTCATTCACTGGATAAAGGAATCAGTGAACACATCAGTAAGTCTTGCCCAGCATTCTCTGGCTGCCAGGCCAGGAAGCACGGAGAGTGAGTCACAAAGAGTGACAATCCCGTGCACAGTTGTGTCTCCCCAAGTGCTACTTGTTGGAACAGAGCCAGCATCGAGCCTTAGGTACAAAATCAAGGGTTAGCCCCCAAATCTGACTTAATTTCCTCATGAAGCAAATTCCTTTTAAGGAGAAACTTTTGCCCTGGCAGGAGAATCGCACATAGTCTGCGTTCCAGACTCATCAGCTGCACACAAGGGGTGAAAATTCTGTGCACGGGGTTGTGGGGAAGAGAACACCATCTGGCCCTCTGCCACCGCCCCAGCCCAGGATCTTCAGAGCCTCTGTACTCCAACGGAACAGATCCGGAGAGCAGCCCCTCTCATCCCTCCCCGGAAGGTCCTCTTTGGAGGACCACAAGCATCCTCAGAGAATGTGGATTCACCAGACATCCTTGAGGGCCACCATATCTAGAGTGGATAAACAATGCGGTTTGAGAATGTTCATTCCATCTTCTTGTCTGTGCCGATGTGATGCCAAAACAACCAGTGAAGAAGCGAAAAATTCATTTTCATGCTACTGGTTTGACTGCTTTTTGGAATTGACTATATTTGGTCTAAAACTGACTGTTTTCTCATTGAACGAGCCAACATTCCCAAGGAGCATTTAAATGAGCTATATCGTCACAGCCTAGGAACGGCTGAGCACTGTACCAAGGTCTATTTTCACTTGATTATATGTGTATTTATTATACAAAAATAGAGCAAAAATATGACTCTGCCAAGAGACTCTGCTACATTGTAGTATAAAAGCGAGCTAGGATTTCTTTAAATTGAAGAGCTGCGTGCTTGTTTTGTTTTCACAGCTGTCAGCCTTTCTTAAGTTAAAAATTTCCCCCCAATCGGTTGTTATTCATTGTGCTTATTATTTAGGAGAATTTACTGGTAGCGAAGTGTGCTTGCTGGTAACGGTGGAAAGAGGCAGTTCTCTACTCTGTCGATTTGTGGTGGATGAACTGTTCAGATAAAACAAAAACTGACAGGGAAAAGCGCCCCAAACACGGCCAGCTTGCCTCCGATTTCAGCAGATACGTTTTTTTTTCCTGTCACAGCTTCTGTAAGACCTGCTCTCACCCAGGACCAGAACGTAGATGTGGCACGAAGAGCCCTCACGAAAGGGCAGCCTTGAAGTGCTTCCAACTCTACAAGGAAGTCTCGGTTGGGAATCTTGTTTTCTAACGTAAACCAAAATTTCCAAACCTACCATTTCTGCACTGACTGTATACGTGTGAGTGAAATTCTATCTCCATTCTAGCAACTACCACCCAGAGGACACTCCTCAGAGGCCAAGAACGTCCAGGTTATAGGAACGGAATGAAGCCACTTAAGAAAATGGTCAATTATGGAATGTTCTGTGCGTAAGTCTGTCTGTTAATTAAGAAGTGAACTGAAATTACCAATGGATTTCATAATGGCCACCAACCAGCTGCCAGTTGGCTGTAGCTTGGTGACAGATGGTAGTGACTGATGTGGACTAGATCTGACCCAGAGATAGTCCATCATTTATTAAATTGCAGGCCCAAATAAAATTCCATGCATTGCAGCATTTCACCCTCATGTCTCCCGGGGAGCTACGCTGATCGCATTCCTGATCCGCCACCCGCCGTTGCAGACAGCAAACTATTCAAAGGCCTTAAACATAACACGCAGTGAAGAAAGCCCACAATACCTCTCGGGGTTGAAAAACAAAAAGGCAACCGGAAGGAGTGCCACTTGAGTGAGGGAGAGGGTAAATGGGAGCTCTGTTCGTGCTAATCCGGTTTGCTCCCTCCCAGCACCGTGATTTACCCCCCGTCTTTTTAAAATCAAGGGGTGCTCACTCACTCAGCAACTGACAGGTCGTGACTGTCTGGGCTCTGCTTCAACCCAGCAGCACGTTCTCAGGGGGAAGCGAGCTGCCACAGACTGGCTCCAGAAACTGCCTACTTGGGGCTCTTGCATAAACAAGTCAGGGAAGTGGGCAAATCTAAAACCCCAATTACTGTCATCGGACTCACTGTTTGAGTATTTGGGAAATTAACCTTAGGTGTGCTTTTGAGAGATAAGGCTCATAAAGACCAGGAGGGGTTGGGAATCCTCCCGTTATCGACGCAGGTAGAACCTAGAAAGACACTGTATAAAGGAAATACAGCTTTGTCTTAAAATCTTTTATGTAACATGTGGTAGAGTTTCCTTCGTGTTGTCAAAATGTCATGTAGGTTCCGGCCCTATTTCAAAGATGATATGTAAAAGGTGTGCTTGAATACAAGATACATACATTCCAGAAACAAAAATAGGACACAGGTGGCATTTGGTCATATGAAGGTTATTATGCTACTTATTTCAAAAAGGCAGAAAACTGCTCTTGACAAAGTTCATATTTAACATGTTTCACTAATCTTCTTTATTTAGTTAAAAAAACAAAAAACAAACAACAGTTCTTGTTTGAACTGGAAGAAGCCTGCGTAATACTATAGTCTTCACACACATGCCCACTGGAAGGCCCCAAATAGTAGGGAAGCCCTCAGAGATTTGGGGGGAAGCCCACAGAGGCCATGGATAAAATTTCTTTGCCATCTCATGCGTATCTTAAAACTGTATTTAAATTTTGTATTTGACTCCACAACATGTCCATTTTTCTATAAATTAAAAAAATGATGCTTGGGCGCCTAGGTGGCTCAGTCAGCTAAGCGTCTGCCTTTGGCTCAGGTCACGACCCCAGGGTCCTGGGATCGAGTCCCGCATCAGGCTCCCTGCTCAGTGGGGACTGCTTCTCCCTCTACTTCTGCCCCTTCCCTCTACTTACACTCTCTCTATTTCACACTCTCTCAAAATAAATTAATTTAATTTAGTTTTAAATTTTTTAAAAAAATGATGCTTAATGTTGCACCATTACAGACAATGAATGTTCCAAGAAAGTGTGCTACATTTTATCCTGGGGCTGTGTGAATCCCTGCCATAGCCCCCTGCACCTCTGGGTATATCTGTGCCAAAATTGGCAAATACAGGTCTCACCCAAATTGCTCCGTTGGATTAGAATAGATTAGAATACTCAAGCCCAGAGAGTTTGTGGCTTCACCAACTCATACGACTCTAACATCATGTGAAATTTGGGCACTTGCCCAAGGTCACAGGGAGCAGGAGAGAGACTGGAATGTAAGTGTCTGATGGTCCCACAGGAGTCATGTGTGCCAGGTGCTGCCTTGGACATTGCGTCTGAGCCTGCGTGTTCTCGCACTGGTTCTCCATGCCTTCCAGCTTTGCTGCCTCTGGCCTCACACTGCCCACCAGGTTCTCTTATTCACCCCAATTCTCCCTTCATGCTCACCCAATTCTCAACCTCATTCTGCTCTTGAATTTCCTGTCGTGGGCTTTGGTAACTCTCTGCTTGACCCAGTTCTGGTCGGCTTGAGCTGCTCTTGAGGGCTGGCTACACTGTGTATGTTGCCAACGGGATCAAAGGGGTAAGGGCAGGTGGAACCAAAGGCTTCTGAGGGAGATGGGAATCAACACTAAAGAGACCAATCTATTGCAAACACCAGACAGCTAGAGCAGGGAGAAAGTTAAATGAGAAGGAGGAGGAGGGGGAGAAAAAGAGAGAGAAGAAGAAGGAGGAGAAGGAGGGGAAGAAGAAGAAGAAAGAAGAAAGAAGAGGGAGAAGAAGAAGAAGAAGAAGAAGAAGAAGAAGAAGAAGAAGAAGAAGAAGAAAAAGAAGAAGAAGAAGAAGAGGAGGAAGAAGAAGAAGAAGAAGAAGGAGGAGGAGGAGGAGGAGGAGGAGAAGGAGAAGAAGGAGGAGAAGGGGACGAAGAAGAAGAAGGGGGACGGGAAGAAGAAGAGGAAGGAGGAGAAGAAGAAGAGGAAGAAGGAACAGGAGGAGGAGAGGAAGGAGGAGGAGGAGGAGAGGAGGAGGAGGAAGGGGAAGAAGGAGGAGGAGGAAGGGGAAGAAGGAGGAGGAGGAGAGGATGAAGCACACAGCCTGGAACAGAACAGGAAATAGATGGGGATATGGAGGAC